>NC_092000.1:11217092-11234592 GCF_044704955.1 Pristiophorus japonicus | reverse complement strand
CAAGTACAATACTGGACCTCGTGGAGTCATAAGAGTATTAAAGACGTAACACTTATCACAGTGCTGTTTGTGGCAGCTTGCTGCGCACAAATTGGCTGCCGCATTTCCCACATTACAACAGTGACTACACTCCAAAAAGTACTTCATTGGCTGTAAAGCGCTCCCTCTGGTGGTTGTGCAAGGCGCTATCGAAATTGCAAGTCTTTGTTTTCTTTAACCTCATTTCTTACTCAGAGACCCCTACCCGACACTACAGACTACCTCTGGGAATCACCAGCATCAGTGGTGCTCCATTTGCCTCGCTCAGATTGCCACAATTAAAACTGTCCAGTCCATTCCCAGATTACCTCATTTGCTTGGGGAAAGGATTTTTCGGCCCAATGTGTGATCTTACAGCACAAAATCTTTCATTAAAGTCTGCAACAAAAATTGAAGCATAAAATCTCCCTCACAGTAAACATGGACGGCATTTTTTTTTAATAAATTGATTCTCAGGATGTGGGTAGTTTGCCAAAGGCAGCATTTATTGCCCATCCCTAATCGCCCCTTGAGAAGGTGGTGGTGAGCCGCCTTCTTGAACCGCTGCAGTCCCGTGTGGTGAAGGTGCTCCCAGTGCTGTTAGGGAGGGAGTTCCAGGATTTTGACCCAGTGACGCTGAAGGAACAGCCGATATATTTCCAAGTCGGGATGGTGTGTGACTTGGAGGGGAACGTGGAAGTGGCGGTGTTCCCATGCACCTGCTGCCCTTGTCCTTCTAGGTGGTAGAGGTCACGGGTTTGGGAGGTGCTGCCGAAGATATTTTACCCACCCCACTCCATCGAGCAGGTTATATATGCAGACTATAGATATACTCTCTGTGTAGTCACTGTATAGTTGTTTAAGATGAAGACTTGTTTGCCTGAGGTACCATCAACAAGGTTCGCACTGTATACACTCTGCTGGCACCATCAGAGGGTGCAACTGGTGGAGGACCAGGGGTCACTTGTACACCACAGGTACCCAGGTATAAAAGGCAGGCCACCATGTGTGATCCTCACTTTGGAGTTACATTAAATGGACTAAAGTCACTACAGTTCAAGTGCAATACTTTGCCTCGTGGAGTCATTGTCAGAGCATCTAAAGTCATAACAGAGCACAGGGCCTACTGCAACAGGATGTCCACCAGAGCCTTTATCCCACGCCCCCCTCCCCCATCACTAAGCAACTTCTCCTCCTCCTTCCCAATTTGCTAATCAAGGGACCGACACACACAGGATTCAAATTCTGCTCGCTCAAGAATCCCACTTGGATGTTGCCAAAAGAACAGTGTCTCCCCATCCCACCCTACCCCACCTCAGGCTAATTGTGGTGCCCTGGCTGAGCACAGAGCAGGGAACAAACTAGAGAACCCTCTGTTCCATGTGGCTGATTAGCACACTGAAAAAAAAAACAGACTTACATTTATATAGCGCCTTTCACAATCTCAGGACGTCCCAAAGCGCTTGACAGCCAATGAAGTACTTTTTGAAGTGTAGTCACTGTTGTAATGTGGCAGCTAATTTAAGCACAGCAAACAGCAGTGTGATAGTGACCAGATAATCTCTTTTAGTGATGTTGATTGAGGGATAAATATTGGCCATGACACCAGGGAGAACTCCCCTGCTCTTCGAAATAATGCCTTGCGGCCTTTTATGTTCTCCCGAGCGATCAAATGACTCATCCGAAAGACGGCACCTCCGACAGTGCAGCACTCCCTCGGCACTGCACTGGAGTGTCAGCCTGGATTTTGTGCTCGAGTCCCTGGAGTGGGACTTGAACCCACAACCTTCTGACTCAGAGGCGAGGGTACTACCAGCAAGCCAGGGCTGATACTGGGCTGTGTGTTGACCCACAGAACCATTGGCAGAGCCTGACGTTTGTTGAGCATTTACTGTAGTGGATACAATTGCACCAGTTTCTTGGGCACAGTTTTGCTTTCAAAGTTGCAGTACCGTGACAAAGCACTACACCACCCATCGCCCCACGGCACATTTCCCCAACGAGCCAGTTTTATTTGGGCAATCTTCCCCGGAACAGATAGTTGCAGGAACTGTACCTGTTCCAAACAGTCCAATCGCTACCACAATGCTTCTTTTGAAGCGATGAAAACAAGGAGGAGACTCAAATTCCCCACGGGGCGTTCCTGAGGAACCCTGGCCCATGAACACAGGAAGCATATCTAAATATTGACATGGCCTTCTGAAAACACATCTCTCATTCAACCCACCCCTTCCTAGATACACAGCCGCAGCACAATAGGACTATTTGTTGGCAAAGTCTGTACAGATCAAGGCCAAAGCAACCCACGGAACTGCATGAAATAAGCCAGGGTCTGGAAAACAGAAACTGGAAGAGCTACTACTGAAAGGGGCTGATTCAGCAGAGACTGGTACTGCCAAAGGATACAAGAGTTACTATGTTCTGGGCACTCAAACCACTCAATCCACCATCTACAAAGACACAAGTCAGGATGGAATACTCTGTTGTTGGAGCTGCACTCATCCAGGCAAGTACTCAAGAAGCTCGACAACATCCAGGACAAAGCAGCCCACTTGATCAGCACCCCATCCACCACCTTCAACATTCATTCTCTCCACCACCAGCGCACCATGGCTGCAGTGTGCACCATCCACAAGATGCACTGCAGCAACTCGCCAAGGCTTCTTCGGCAGCACCTCCAAAACCCGCAACTTCTACTGCCTAGAAGGACAAGGGCAGCAGGTGCATGGGAACACCACCACCTCCAAATCACACACCATCCTGACTTGGAAGTATATCCATCATCGCTGGGTCAAAATCCTGGAACTCCCTCCCTAACAGCACAGAGAGAACTTAACATAAGAAATAGGAGGAGTAGGCCATTCGGCCCCTCTAGCCTGCTCCGCCATTTAACATCATGGCTGATCTAATCTTGGCCTCAACTCCACTTCCCCGCCCGCTCCCCATAACCCTTGACTCCCTTATCATTCAAAAATCTGTCTATCTCCACCTTAAATATATTCAATGACCCAGCCTCCACAGCTCTCTGGGGCAGAGAATTCCAGAGATTTACAACCCTCTGAAGAAATTCCTCCTCATCTCCGTTTTAAATGGGTGGCCCATTATTCTGAGACTATGTCCCCTAGTTTTAGTTTTCCCCGATTGGAAACATCCTCTCTGCATCCACCTTGTCGAGCCCCCTCATTATCTTGTATGTTTCAATAAGATCACCTCTCACTCTTCTGAACTCCAATGAGTATAGGCCGGTGGTCGTAAAAGGCGCTATATAAACACTCTTCTCTCTCTCTTTATTCCAGATTTACTTAATTAACTGAATCTAAGTTCCCCAGCTGCTGTGGTGGGATCATTGGTTCAGGCTTCTGGATCACTAGTCCAGGAACATAATCACTATGCTGCCATACTGACAGGGGCTCAGACAGCAGTAAGGGCACTAGAATTGTCCTCAGTATCCCTAGGTTTGCAGAGACAGGGGCAAAGAGAGAGGAAAATAAATCCACCAGGATTTCCCTCCCGAGTGCTAGTGACCGACTCCTGCTGGAGACGGTATACAATGGGGGAAGCGGTGACCCTCCTCACCAGACATCCAATCAGTCGCAGTGGGCAATCACAGGAAGATAAGCCCAGATGTTAACACGGGGGTCAGGGGTCAGAGATCGGGACAGTGACCGCCATGTTAACTCACAAATACACAGCTCGATATCCTTGTACCTGAACAGGTCATGGATTAAGGCAGGTTTTCGACTATGAAAAGCTCTCAATTTTGAACAAAGAACATAGGATCTGGATCTTTGAGTGTCAGCTGTGGCTCAATCGGTCACACTCTCGCCTGAATCTGAAGGCTGTGGGTTCGAGTCCCACTCCAGGGACTTGAGCACATAAATCCAGGCTGACACTCCCAGTGCTGCACTGTCAGAGATGCCCTCTTTCAGATGAGATGTTAAACCGAGGCCCCGTCTGCTCTCATGTGGATGCAAAAGATCCCACGGCACTATTTTGAAGAGCAGGGGAGTGATCCCGGTGTCCTGGCCAATAGTTATCCCTCAATCAACATCACAAACACAGATTATCTGGTCATTATTGGTACACTCATAATAAAGGATGAAACAGAGTAGTGTGTAATGAGCAAGTGTGACCTTAGCTCCTTTAATAAGACTCCAGAGTGCAGGTACCTCGTGGGTGGCCTGCTTATATACCGTGCTTCAAGGGATGCTGGGATCCCTTGGGACTCCAACAGGTAGGCCCTCTGGTGGTCAGGTGTCATGCAGGTTACAAAGGGTTAAATACATAACAACCACCACATTGCCGTTTGTGGGAGCTTGCTGTGCGCAAATTGGCTGCTGTGTTTCCCACATTACAACAGCGACTACACTCCAAAATGTACTTCATTGGCTGTAAAGCGCTTTGAGATGTCCGGTGGTCGTGAAAGGCGCTATATAAAGCCAAGTCTTTCTTTCCTGTTTCTCTAGCGTGCCAAGTGAGGTTTCCATGGTTACTGCACTGCTTCACACACCATTTGAGCACATCTCCCAACACACAAACGGAACGCCACCGCCGGCTGGACTGGCTCAAATCAACCCAGCACAGAAAGGAAGGAAGCAGAGCGAGGGAGGAAATGAAAAAGGAGGAGTGAGACCACACACACAAGCTGGAGTAACAGTGACTGGTCCACCATGGCCCCACTCTGCAGATTTCAGACAATTCTTCGCCACTTCATATCTCATCTGGTGCCAGCAATAAAACAAGCTCGCACCCCAACCATCTGTTCACTGCTTGCTGTTTTATCAACGCGTTGGTTGCTTTCACAATGTCCCACCCACACCAACAACCGTCCCTGTTGTGTATGCAATAACTGTTGGAGTTACAGTGCTCAGTCTAAGAGGTATAACCTTGGCTCTACTTCATTAAGGCCCAAAGTGACTAATATATAAAATGGCTGGCCTTTTATACTTGGACTGTGCACACGTGCGTGCAGCCCAATGGCCTCCAACAGTGACGCCATCTAGTGGCTAGTGATCCCAAAAGTGCATACATGACAGTCCCCACTAGACGATTCCCAATTGTCTCCACCCTCTCTCACCAAGCTCCCCCCAGCCCAACCCCACGTCTCTCTCCTTCCCCCCCCACTCCCCCCCGCAAAAAGTGATGACGTTCCTATCCATGTGCTAACAACATAAACAGGAGCAGGAGTCAGCCATTTGACCCCTTGAGCCTGCTGCACCATTCACTGAGATCATGGCGAATCGAGCTCAACTCCACTCTCCCGCACACTCTCCATAATCCCTTAATATCCAAAAATCTTATTGTCATGTATTCAACCAGCATTGTAACCCATGTATAAACTGACCTAAGTTATACACCGTGAGAACACTGACCACTAGGTGGGAGACACTCCTAACCTGGACCTTCAGGTATAAAAGGGGAAGCTCCACCCACCTTCATCACTTGAGTGCTAAGGAATAAAGGACAGGTCAGAGACTGACCTTCTCTCAAGCATGGGCCTCGTGTGCATTTATACTGTGTAGTAAGGACGTATCACTTATGTTCAGAATAACTCCACAAGACTGTATCTCTCAAGCTCAGACTGTTGTGACCTTGGTCCCTTTATTGTAACTCCAGAGTGAGGAGGCAGTGTGGTAGACTGCCTTTTATTTTATACCTGCTTGCCCAGGGTGTGCAGGTGACCCTTGGATCTCCCACAGGTGCACCCCCTGGTGGCAAGTCTTACACAGTGTTATGTATGTAAACATTACCAATCGATCAGTCTTAAATAAAGACAGCCTCCACAGCCCTCTGGGGTAGAAAATTCCGAAGATTCACCACCCTCCGAGTGAAGATATTTCTCCGCATCAGTCCAAAATGGCCGACCCCTGGTTCTGATAATGTGGATAATTGGTCCATTCTTCAAGCGTGCCGAGATAGTGAGCATTAGCGGGCTATTCAACCGTGGTGATCACAGCCAAACCTGATCCTGTCCCATTTACCACACACAGCGGTTTCAGCACAGGCCACTCGGTAGCAGTCAGAACCATAGAATCGCAGAATGGTCACGGCACAGAAGGGGCCACTGGAGCCCGTGCCGGCTTTCTGCAAGATCACCTCAGCCAGTCCCACTCCCCCGCCCTTTCCCCGAAGCCCTGTAAAATGTTTTCCTTCAGGTACTTATCCAATTCCCTTTTGAAAGCCACGATTGAGTCTGCCTCCACCACCGCCTCAGGCAGCGCATTCCAGGCCCTAACCACTCACTGCGGAAAAATGTTTATGTCGCCTTTGGTTCTTCAGCCAATCACCGTAAATCTGTGCTGCTGGTTCTCGACCCTTCCCTCCCTCACCCCAAACCCAACCCACCCCCCATTTTGCCAATTGTAGCACTCTCGCTCTGCCCCAGGAACCCAGCATCGCCTGAGGATTGTCCCAAACGGTCTGGTCTGGTCGGTGCACCGTACTCTCAGCCGATTTTTGCACCATTTCCCCAAGGGACATTTCAGGCCAGTCTCCAGTTGATGTACAAATTATCGTCGTTGCGATTAGGCAGATGTACAAGGACAGCTCAGTACAAACACACTGCGTCGTGCAGGCAGCGGTCAGGGGGGATTTGCTTTTTCTGCGCAACATTAAAATGGGATGGTGGGGGGTGGGGGTGGAGAGAGCGCGAGAGCGCGAGACAGACAGACACAGACAGAGAGCGAGAGCGCGAGACACACAGACAGAGCGAGAGCGCGAGAGACACAGACAGAGAGCGAGAGCGCGAGAGACACAGACAGAGAGCGAGAGCGCGAGAGACACAGACAGAGAGCGAGAGCGCGAGAGACACAGACAGAGAGCGAGAGCGCGAGAGACACAGACAGAGAGCGAGAGCGCGAGACACACAGACAGAGCGAGCGCGCGAGAGACACAGAGAGCGAGAGCGCGAGAGACACAGACAGAGAGCGAGAGCGCGAGAGACACAGACAGAGAGCGAGAGCGCGAGACACACAGAGAGCGAGAGCGCGAGAGACACAGACAGAGAGCGAGAGCGCGAAAGACACAGACAGAGAGCGAGAGCGCGAGAGAGACACACACAGACAGAGCGCGAGAGAGAGACACACAGACAGAGAGCGAGAGAGAGACACACAGACAGAGAGCGAGAGAGAGAGACACAGAGACAGAGCGCGAGAGAGACACACACAGACAGAGAGCGAGAGAGAGAGACACACACAGACAGAGACAGACACTGGCTCCTGTGCAACCACCTCCCACCAGGACTCCGCCCCCTCAAGAGAGATTTAAACTTCAAACACCTGCCAGTTCAAATAGGCAGATTGTCCCATTAGCCTTCGGGAGGAACCCAAATGTCAGTTTTTAGTTTTTGTGATGTGGGCCACGCTATTTATGGCCGATGCCCGGTTGCCCCGAGAAGCTGATGGGCTTTCCATTCGAGCCACTGAGGTCACTGCACTGATGGAGCTGTCGAGATGGTGTTGGCTGTGGCTCGGTGGGGCAGCATCCTCACCACTGGTTGTGCATTCGAGTCCCACTCCAGAGACTCGACCAGGCCAACATCCCCAGCATCGAGGCACTGACCACACTTGATCAGCTCCGCTGGGCAGGCCACATTGTTCGCATGCCCGACATGAGATTCCCAAAGCAAGCACTCTACTCGGAACTCCTTCACGGCTAGTGAGCCAAAGGTAGGCAGAGGAAACGTTACAAGGAACCTGTTATATATGTGGACTTATATTTACTCTCTACAGCCACCAGAGAGCTCATCGCCTGGAGTCCCAAGGGATCCCATAATCCCTTGGGAGCACAGGTATTTAAGGAGGCTTCACAGGTTGGAGAGGCACTCTGGAAACCTGCAATAAAAGACTAAAGTCACACTTCACTTTGACTTTATTCAGTCAGACTCTTTCTCCATACACAACACCCTCAAAGCCTCCCTGATAAAACGCAACATCCCCACTGACACCTGGGCGTCCCTGGCCAAAGACCACCCCAAGTGGAGGAAGTACATCCGGGAGGGCACCGAGCACTGAGTCTCGTTGCCGAAAGCATGCAGAAATCAAGCGCAGGCAGCGGAAGGAGCGTGCGGCAAACCAGTCCCACCCTCCCCTTCCCTCAACGACTATCTGTCCCACCTGTGACAGGGACTGTGGTTCTCGTATTGGACCGTCAAGCTAAGGACTCACTGAGAGTGGGAGCAAGTCTTCCTTGATTCCGAGGAACTGCCTATGATGATGGAGAGACTTGAGCCCATAAATCTAGGCCGACGCTCCCAGTGCAGTGCTGAGGGAGCGCTGCACTGTCGGAGGGGTCGCCTTTTGGATGAGACGTTAACCCGTCTACTCTTAGGTGTACTATTTATAAGAACCACCCCGGTGTTCTGGCCAATATTTATCCCTCAATCAACACAACAAAACAAATTATCTGGTCATTATCACAGTGCTATATGTGGGAGCTTCTTGTGCTCAGGAAACATCATGTTTCCTACGTTACAACAGTGATTGCACTTCAAAAGTACTGCATTGGCTGTAAAGCACTATGGGTGGTCCGGTGGTCGTGAAAGGCGCTATATAAATGCAAGTCTTTCGCTCTATTAAAAACAGATTATCTGGTCATTACCACAGTGCTGTTTGTGGGAGCTGTGCCCAAATTGGCTGCCGCATTTTTTTTTAAAAAACATTACAGCAAATCCAAAAATACTTCGTTGACTTTGAAGATCTTAGGAGACGTTGGATGGTTTTGAAAGGCGCTACAGAAATGCAACTCTCTCTTTAGGTTGAGATTGCCAGGATACTGAACCAACGACAACAAAGGGCGGGCGATAATTCTCCAAGACTTGGAGCGGACCACTTTCGGATGACACTGCTGCTCCAGTCTCTCCGTGGTTCGGCCCGGGGGCTGCGGGGGAAAGCAGTCGTCATGGTAACCCTGACTAGTTACTGCATCCTGTTGATGGTTCATAGTGCGCTGGTGGTGGGCGGAGAAAATTGTACAGTTCACGAGGCAGCCCGTGTCCTAACTCGCACCGAGTCCCACTCGCCCACCACCCCCTGTGCTCGCTCACCTCTCCACCTCTCTTTCCTCCTTCAAGACGCTCCTTAAAACCTCCCTGAATTTCTACTTATGCGGCTCGATGTCAAATTCTTATCGCAGAGCACTCCTGTGAGGCACCTTGGGACGTTTCACTACGTTAAAGGCGCTATATAAATACAGGTTGTTGTTTGGGTTAAGGGCAGCTTTTCCTTCTCGGTTTCAATGTTTCTATAATGTGCACTGCTACTAAACTGCTATCAGCGTAAACCAGGGTCTGCAGCATTAAGAGCATTAATTTGGATTTTCCGCAGGAATAATCCCAGACAATCAATCATTTACCCTCCCCCCCCCACCTCCACCAGCAAATCGCCATAGGAACCAAGCTGCAGTGTGGGACAGCTGATAAACATGGAGTGGTGCATTAAATAGCCGAACGCGAAGACAGGTAGCCTCAGGCTATCGGGATTGGAGGGTGCGAGACTGGAGAGAAAGAATGTTTTTAAAAAACAGTGACAGCTCCAGAGGGCGCACACACCCCCCTCTCAAAAATATATTTTTTCAAGAATGGCTTCTGTGTCAGAGTACTGTGCAGCTATCCAGAAAACAGAAGTAGGGAGGAGAAGAGAAGGAGGGAGAGAGAGAGAGAGAGAGACACAGACAGTCATGCCTCTCCTTGTACCACATGTTGCCATGGCAACAGAAGCAGACTGCAAAAAGGAGAAGGAGGGATGGAGTGGGAAGTCCGCAGGCAGGCACAGCACAGCTGCAAGACCAGTTATACCAGGGGTTTTAAACCCAAGAATGAATTATTAGCAATAAATCTATCGAGATCATGTCAAAGCGAAGATACAATCTGAAAGAAAAGCCCCTAAATTACAATAATGCTCTCTTGTTGCTGATTCCAGTCCCGGCACGTGTCTCTTTACTGCTCCCTAGTCTTGGGCTCCGCAAGAGAGAGAGAGACCCACCCTTAGGGGGATTGTCCTATGAGGAGAGATTGAGTAGATGCGGCCTATATTCTCAACTTTGGGAGAATGAGCGGTGGTGATCTCATTGAGAGAGACTATTTGTACAGGGTAGATGCAGGGAGGATGTTTTCCCCCCCCCCCCCCCCTGGGCTGGGGAGTCTAGAACCAAGGGGTCACACAGTCTCAGAATAAGGGGTCGGCCATTTAGGACGGAGGTGAGGAGAAATTTCTTCACTCAGTGGGTGGTGAATTTTTTGAATTCTCTACCCCAGAGGGCTGTGGAGGCTCAGTCGTTGAGTATATTCAAGACAGAGAGTGATGGATTTTTGGATATTAAGGAAATCAAGGGATTATGGGGACAGTGCAGGAAAGTGGAGTTGAGGCAGAAGATGCTGGTTGAATGACGCAGCAGGCTTGAGGGGCCGAATGGCCTACTCCTAATTCTTATGTTCTTTAGTTGCCCTGAAGTGATAGTGATCTTTTTCCAACCCCAGTGCACTGCTCAAGATGATGGGCATCTTATGCTGGTGTTCAGCAGCTGGACACAGTTAGAGGTCGCAGAGTAATTGGACACTGCACAAGCACTGCTCCTCGTCACGATGCCATAGTTTGTCGTTCCCAGTTAGCCCTCGGTTAGTATCGTGGATACAGTTGCGTAGGTCACTCCCATAGTGGCCTGAGGATCTCTATGTTCAGGAGTGCGCCCGTAGGAAAGTCTTGCTACAGCTGTACAGGGGTATTGGTGAAGCCACACCCGGAGTACTGCGTGCAGTTTTGGTTTCCATATTTACGAAAGGATATACTTGCATTGGAGGCAGTTCAGAGAAGGTTCACTCGGTTAATCCCAGGGATGAGGGGTTGACTTATGAGGAAAGGTTGAGTAGGTTGGGCCTCTACTCATTGGAATTCAGAAGATTAAAAGATGATCTTATCAAAACGTGTAAGATTATGAGGGGGCTCGACAAGGTGGATGCAGAGAGGATGTTTCCACTGATAGGGGAGACTAGAACTGGGGGGGGGGGGGAGCATAATCTTAGAATAAGGGGCCACCCATTTAAAACTGAGATGAGGAGAAATTTCATCTGAGGGTTGTAAATCTGTGGAATTCGCTGCCTCGGAGCTGTGGAAGCTGGGACATTGAATAAATTTAAGACAGAAAGAGACAGTTTCTTAAACGATAAGGGGATAAGGGGTTATGGGGAGCGGGCGGGGAAGAGGACCGGAGTCCATGATCGGAGCAGCCATGATCGTATTAAATGGCGGAGCAGGCTCGAGGGGCCATATGGCCTACTCCTGTTCCTATTTCTTATGTTCTTATGGACTGCCCAATATGTAATTACAGGATTGCAGCACTTGGTTTTTGGGAGTATGGGCGGGGGAGCCTAAAATAGGAGCGTTCTGTGATCCAAAAATGAAATGGCCACACTCGTGGTTTTCCAATCCTTAGTAAATGGACCAAAACACTTCAGTCAGATGAAGGCTCAAATAGTTAAACTGATTTATCTTGCAGAGCAACTGGTGCAAACCAACTTTTCTTTCTCCACTCAATCCCACTACGCTCCGTGAAAAATGAAGCATCAAAATAAACCAAATGCCCCTTCAACAACTTGCATTTATATAGTGCCTTTCATGTAGCAAAATGTACCTTTTGTCAGATAACGCTTCACAGGAGCGTTATCTGACAAAATTCAACACACAAGATATTGGGGACAAGAGCAAAAGCTTGGTCAAAGAAGCACGTTGAGAGGCGGGGAGGTTTAGGGAGGGAATTCCAGAGCTGAAGACACGGCCATCAATGGTGGAGCGATTAAAATCAGGGATGCTCAAGAGGGCAGAATTAGAGGAGCGCAGGTATCTTGGGGCGGAGGGCGGGGGGGCTCCAGAAATAGGATGGGGGCAAGGCCATGAAGCGATTTCAAAACAACGAGAGTTTTAAATGAGGTCCTTTAAAAGGTCGACTTTCTTGATTTTTTGCATTACCTTTCTTTTCATGCAAGATCTAAGCAATGTTCTTGTTAATCTAGGCTGACACTCCAGTGCAGTGCTGAGTGAGTGCTGTCTTTCAGACGAGACGTTAAACCGAGGCCCCGTCTGCCCCCTCAAGTGGACGTTAAAGATCCCACGGCACTATTTTGAAGAGGAGCAGGGGAGTTATCCCGGTGCCCTGGGACCAATATTTATCCCTCAATCAACATAAAATAAAACAGATTATCTGGTCAATATCACATTGCTGTTTGTGGGAGCTTGCTGTGCACAAATTGGCTGCCGCGTTTCCCACATTACAACAGTGACTACATTACAACAGTGACTACACTCCAAAAGTACTGCATTGGCTGTAAAGCGCTTGCAGATCTCCAGTGGTCGTGAAAGGCGCTATATAAATGCAAGTCTTTTCTTTTTAAGCTGCACGGCCGTCTGAAGCTCCCGCATGGGCTGCTTGCTGGCTCCTCAATGGAAAAACCGCGCACGCGCGAAAGTTTAAAAAGGCCGCGAGTTGCAGAGACTGAGACAAAGGGCTTATTTGTGAATGGATCAGGCAAAGGTGTGCATTTAAACCAGGCCAGCTGGTTTGCATAATGTCGTGGCTTACAGCAGACTTCACAAGCATCATTAATGTAGCAAAACAGCCCAAGGGTCTGGACAGGAACGATATCAGACAAAATCTCTTCATAGAGCATCGATGGTTCACTATTCACACTATTTGGGTTGTGTTTATTTGCAACACCAGATTTCTGATTTGTCCCCTTGGAGGACAAAACACATCCTAACGGTGTTTTTCTGGAATGTGTAATTTGATCCAATCTACACAGTCGTTCAGACTGCAGAATGTGGAAGTCTAGTTAGCTCGGAGAAGATCCTCTGTTAATAACAAGTTGGCCATCAATTGAATTCATTTGATCAATAAAAAAAAAAGACAAAGGAAAAGCGGAAATAAATTCAGGAAGTGCTAGAACACGCAGTGGGTCCTCCAGGATCTATCGGTGTGTGTGTCAGGTCAATATCTCGGGTAAAGTCACAGCAGTAGGGTTTCTGCTGGATGGTATTGGGTTTTTTTCAGCGCAATTCGCCCAAAAATCGGCCCAACCATGCAAAAGATGGCGGAATTTTAAATCGCAACTGGAGTTACTGTGCTCCTTTTAAAAAAAAAAATTGTGCAAGAAGCCAGCCCCGCCCACAAAACTGGCCACGCCCCCATATCAAATTAATTACCATTGGGAGTTTCCGCTAATTGCAATCGATGGCGGGCCTTTGAGGAGGCTCTAAAAAATTAAGCTGGTTCTTTTGGGCGCAAGGACACGATTTAAAAGCTTTTGAATATATTTGTTATTTGCGAAGAAACTGTCTACTCCCACAATACAACAGTGATTACACTCCAAAAGTACGTAATTGGCTGCAAAGCGCTTCGAGACGTCCGGTGGTCGTGAAAGGCGCTATAAATAAAAATATACAGGATAATTTTCTCGTTTATAAAGTCATTTAAAATCAAGATACACACAGGTGGTGGATTAACAGCATGAAAAGGCTTACTTTTGGTGATATGCCCATTTTCAGTGGCATTAATAAAACTGCACCAAGTTAGCACGTAAATCCATCAAGGAAGATTTTTGAGAGCAACCAAATTAAGATAAGTTTTAAAACGCTGCGCTGGTTCATGGCAGATTGTGTGTTCGGTGATATGTAAATGAGTTTGAGCAGAAACCAGAGAGGGAGAAAAAAAATCAAAACTAGCACAATTTTTGGTGCAATTTGCGGCTGGAACGAAAACTCAGCGGAGTTCTGACGAGAGGTATATAAATCGGAAACATTAACCAAACTTCTCACTTTCCAGATGCTGGCTGATATGCTATTGATATGCCCGTATTGGATCTGTAAAATGGCTGGACATCTATTGTATGCACCGGAGAGTATGCTCACAGGTTTGTAGAGCTGTTGACAACAAAATAGTTGTAGAGCTGTTGAAAAGGGGGAACTTGAAAAGTTTTGAATGTGCTTTCCTGCCGCCGCTGCCCCCCCCCCCCTTAAATCAGGGGGCACTTTTTTTTTTCTACAAAAAAAAAAAGAGTTGTAGAGCTATTGCATGCCCCTTTAAATATGGCAGGCATTTGATTCATAAGTTCAACTTAAAATAGTTGTAGAGCTGTTGATTTCTGCGATCTGGATGAATCAGTGTTCCATGTCTACGTACAGTGTGTGAGGTTGCAGCCACTCTTCCATTATTTGAAGGGGTTGCTCTTTGATTTTCGGCCGCTCTTCGGTCCCACGCTCCTGATCTTTGGGCGCACTGTGCGGAGGGGAGCGGGTAGGTCGGACGGCCTCCTCTTAGGACTGCTCCTGGGCACGGCCAAGGTGGCCATCAGCCGGTCCAGGCAGCGGGCGGTCGTTCAGCCAGACTGCCCGCCTCTCTTCGCGCGGATACGTTCACGCCAGGGTGTCCCTGGAGATAGAGCACACGGTGTTCACCAGTACGCTCTCGGCCTTCCGCAAGAGACGAGCACCAGAGGGACTGGAGTGCATCATCACCCCCGGCAACCAAATTTTAATTTGATTTAAGTTTCCGTAAAAGTTTATTTGGAAATGTGTGGGTTCTAGTGTCCTTGCCAAAAGGGGGCACTTGATTTAAAGTTTAGTTAAAATAGTTGTAGAGCTGTTGAGTTGGGAGCGGCTTAGCTAGTCACATGATGTTCACAAGACTCAATAAAACCCCAACCAGTTGGGTTCAGGGGATCCACGATGAGGCAGGTGGTTGTGAGCCTGGTGGATGAACTGGTAATGTGTCATGTGATTGTTAAACCTTTTGCTAATAAACCAACTAGTTCTTAATGGCAATGTGTTGCTGTGAATTCTTAAGCAAAGAACCCATGAAGCAAATACAATACACCTTCCAATAACGTATCCAAGGATGGTGATCAGGATGTTAGGTCACCAGTCCTTTTATGTATATTCGAACAAGAAACTGGGATTCTGTCTCCTCAAATAATAAGCCAGCGAAGCTAAACTCCAGCCTAAAATCAGGTATTCCATCTGCAATCCAGATGTCACAAGTGGCTTCCCCTCTTTTCCTCCTACCCCCCGCATGTGTTTATACTTATCTCCCGCACGGCTTGCCGAGATCTTTGGGCAGACTGGCGAACTGCCAGCCATGACCGTTCCCAACTCCCCACCCACCCCCCACTCGAAAATTGCACCCCACCCCTTCAGAGAACTGAAGGCATCATGGGGATCAGGGGATACCCCCAACTGCAGTCTTTAAAGGATTGAGCCAGACAGCCACATACATCTCCTGCTCTTGCCACCATTTCCCCCCTCCCCCGCCCCGACACTCAAGTCCCATTTGCACAGCAGCTGCTTGTGAATTGTCAATAGCAGGACAGAAATATAGCCAATTCATTTGAATATTCAAAACAGTGCAGAGGGTACAGACAACGCAAAAAAAAAGGATTCAAATTCTTCTCTCCCTCCGCCAAAGAAAAAAATCCCCAATTTCCTTCCCATTTTTTCCCCAGCTGGCTGATGCTCTCTCCTCTCTTCCCCCCGCACCCTTCCCCCCCACTCAGAGGCTGTGTGCGTTCAAGCCCCACTCCCAACACAAACTCGGCGACACTCAAGTGCTGTATCGACAAAGCTCTGCTTTCAACAAGATAGCAATCTTTCGCACGAGACGTTAAACCGAGGCCCCGTCTGCCCTCTCAGGTGGACGTAAAAGATCCCGTGACACTATTTTGAAGAGCAGGGGAGTTATCCCCGGTGTCCTGGCCAATATTTATCCTTCAAATCAACATCACCAAAACAGATTAACTGGCCATTTAAAAAAAAAAAGAGTACTCTTCTGTGAAGCTCCTTGGAATGTTTGTCCCATTTATAGGCACTATATAAATACAAGTTGTTGCTGGGATTTTACAGTGTACAAAATGGCTACTGCATCCACCTACATAAACAAGCAGCCATTTTATTTCAAAGCAATTAATTCTATGGGAGATGTGATAAGGCACTATACGTGTACAGATCTTCTCCTCCTCCGCATCCTTTAGCCTGGCCCTGATGGAGACTCGTGTTGGAGCACTTTCTACAGAACCAGCAGTTCTCAGGTATGTTATATCAGATCACATTTACAGCACAGGAACAGCCCATTCAGCCCAACTGGTACTTCCTTGGCTGTAAAGCACTGTGGGATATCGTGAGGTCGTGAAAGGCGCTATATAAATGAAGGTTCTCTCTTTAGGAAGTTCCAGAAGTTTTACATTTGAATGTGTGGGAGAGCCACACTTGGGAAACCTGGCAGCATTTGGGATGCCTTTCTGAAGGAAGACTTTGATTTATATAGCATCTTAGGATGTTCCAGAGAGCACTTTACAGCCAATTAAGTATTTTTTGGGAGTGTAGTCATTGTTGTAACATCGGGAACACAGCAGCCAATTTGCTCACAGCAAGCTCCTACAAACAGCAATGGCCCTGATGATTGGTGGGATAAATAAAATCGGCCAGGACACACGGGATAACTCCCCTGCTCTTCTTCGAAATAGTGCCGTGAGATCTTTTACATCCACCAGAGAGCAGACGGGGCCTCGGTTTAACGTCCCATCCGAAAAGACCGCACCTCCGACAGTGCGGCACTGGGAGTGTCAGCCTAGATTTTTGTGCTCAAGTCCCTAGGGTGGGACTCGAACCCACGGAACCTTCTGACTCAGACGAGGGTGCTGCCGCCTGAGCCGAGTATTTCTACACTTAAAGGCGCTATATAAATGCAAGTTGCTGTTGTATTCAAATGCTGTGAAGTGCAAGTTATGGTGCGATACAAAAACACTTCCAAGATCAAGTTTGGGCGAACACTAACCTCTCTTGCACAACCTACAAGGCAAATTTGGAGTCATTACTATAGGACCGCAATTTGCAGTTACAGCAGAGGCTTTTGGGCCTCGGCCTTATTCCAACACAGACTGACTGGAAGAAACATAAAAGAGGTCTTCTCATTTAAGAACTGCACAGCCAGCAAAGAGAAGTGGTGCTATTAGTGTAGTACCACGACCCAGACACAAATATTCCTTCAGTGCCTAAATTACATGACGCTCTGGCGCGACAGGTTTATGTATATTCAAAGAAATATACTCACATCAATTAAGTTTAAAGGCTCTCATTCAGTTCCTGTGGGGGCGGGGAGAAGGAGAACACTGTTGAGCTTGATCAACCACTTGGTTTCTGTATTCAACATGTGCAGTCGGTTATATTCACGGCCGCGCAACTCTCGGTCACCGGTCCACGAGCTTCAATTCATCAGGAAACTATCCTGGAGATAACAGAGGCTCCGGCCATTCCGCACCTGTAGACATGTTTCTATTCCAAGCACGTCAAGGAGCGTGGACCCGATAAACCACCGCTGGGCAGGAGTCTCAAGCAAACGATATATAATGTGATAATAACCAGACAATCTGTTTTAGTGATGTTGATTGAGATAAATATTGGCCAGGACACCAAGGATATCTCCCCTGCTCTTCAAAATAGTGCTG
>NC_092000.1:11069592-11212092 GCF_044704955.1 Pristiophorus japonicus | reverse complement strand
GACCCAATCGCTCCTCATAAGACAGTCCTGCCATCCCAGGAATCAGTCTGGTGAACCTTCGCTGCTCTCTCTCTATGGCAAGTATATCCTCTCTCAGGTAAGGAGACCAAAACTGCACACAATACTCCAGGTGCGGTCTCACCCGAAGGAACCTGGGCCATTCGGACAAGAACTGAACATTAATTTTACACGCGTTCAGTGACCAAGAGGCCTGCCGATTTAAGGTCACAAGTTACAGGTCGACCCTGGACTGGTGAAACAACATGCAATGGCTGGCAGACAGCTAGCGAGTGATAAAATGTGCTTTATCAACACGGGCTCAGAGGAAGTCACAGGAATCACTGACATTCCCATTGTTCCCGCCGGATGAGACGAACTCTGGATGGACATATTCCTGGAGTGGTCATGTTTTGGTCATTGTCGAACACTCTGCTTCCTTCTCTTTTTAGTAAAAAAAGTCATAAGCAGCCCCACCCAGAGCTTTCAACATTATTCATTTAAAAAGTGCACCCACAGGCTCGGCTGTGTTAAACAACACTGCTGGTGATGCCTTCTGCCCACGTTACAGCATCTGTTGGAGGGGTGGGTGGGAGGGAGGGGGAGGAAGCAGGGACACCAGATGGCTTTACGCACAAAACCACAACCTCCTTTCCCTGCCACTCTGGGATTTGGGCTCGAAAAGCAGACCGATGGATTGCCAACCCTGGTCAGACGACGTCCCCCGATGTGTCACATGACCTACTGCCAGCAACCGCCCCATCCCTGTTGTGTCCTTAGGTGCTCTAACAATGACTCCACGAGACAGTGTGCTGTACTTGAACTGTAGTGACCCTAATCCTTTATTAGTTAACTCCGGAGTGGCGATCACACCTGGTGGCCTGCCTTTTACACTCGGCCAGGCACACCTGTACAGGTAACCTACAAGTCTCCCACTGCTGTGCCTTCTGGTGGCACACCTTGATATGGTGCCAACAGGGGCCATTTAAGATACATGCCCCACAGTATTGGTCGCCCACCATGTGCCTCCCAACCCCAGATGGACTAGATAATCTGTTTTTGGTTTGTTGATGGAGAGATAAATATTGGCCAGGACACCGGGGATAACGCCCCTGCTCTTCTTCGAAATAGTGCCCCGGGATCTTTTGCGTCCACCCGAGGGGACAGACTGGCCTCGGTTTAACGTCTCAGCACTGCACTGGGAGTGTCGGCCTAGATTTATGTGGTCAAGCCCCTGAAGTGGGACTTGAACCCACGACCTTCTCTGACTCAGAGGCGAGTGTGCTACCCACCTGAGCCACAGCTGATGGAGGTTGGCCTGGGAACCCCACCACCACCACACCAGGTCCGTGCAGATCAGGTCGCTGATAAGAGAGAAGGCAGCCCCAGGAATTTCTCTCGTGACTCCTGTCTGTGAAGGCGGTTGGTCTGTTAAGTGTGGAGTTGGCACAGAGTGTGGGACAGAGCGTCCTTCAGGAATTAAGATAGAGTGTCAACGGCAGAAACACTGAACCAAGAACTCACAGCAGACGAAGCATAAATCAGCCAGAAGCCTGAGGTTATCTTTTTATAAAAATAACCATGGCCTCGATTGCAATGTTCACAGAAATAAACATTTACGGATTTGCAGAAATCCACCACCCCTCCCCCCAAACAGGACACCAAATTCCTGGAATCCCATATAAACCTTTGGTCTGGATGATAATCCGCACAATGTGTGATGGAGTGCTGATGGTATCACGGAGGACAAGGGGAATTGGAAAATGGGATGTTTCATTCGCAGGATGATAGAAGGGGAATTAATTCCCACAGACTTAATCCAAACAGTTCATTTCGTACAGTTGGCATGTCTCCGAGCAAGGTGCCCGACAATATCATGTCTCTTCCCTACCCACAAAGCAGTCGAGTAGCACATAAGAATTCGGAGCAGGAGTCGGCCATTCGGCCCCTCGAGCCTGCTCTGCCATTCAATGAGATCATGGTTGATCTTCTACCTCAACTCCACTATCCCCATATTGATTCCCTTAATATTCAAAAATGTACCGACCTCTGCCTTGAATACAGTCAACGACTGAGCCTCCACAGCCCTCTGGGGCAGAGAATTCCAAAGATTCACCACCCTGAGTGAAGACATTTCTCCTCATCTCAGTCCTAAATGGCTGACCCCTTATTCTGAGACTGTGACCCCTGGTTCTAGACTCCCCACAGCCAGGGGAAACATCCTCGCTGCCAAGCCCTGCAAGAATTTTGTATGTTTCAATGAGATCACCTCTCATTCTTCGAAACTCGAGAGAATATAGGCCTAGTCTACTGAATCTCGCTTTATAGGACAATATACACCCCCCACCCCCCCGCCCATCCCAGGAATCAGTCTGGTGAACCTTCGTTGCACTCACTCAATGGCAGGTATATCCTTCCTTGGGTAAGGAGACCAAAACTGTACTCCATGCTCCAGGTGCAGTCTCACCAGGGCCCTGTATAATTGCAGCAAGACCTCTTGTACTCAAACCCTCTTGCAATAAAGGCCAACATATCATTTGCTTTCTTAATTGCTTGCTGTACCTGCATGTTGTCCAGAGTCTAGAAGCTGAAGGTTATTAGAAAAAAAAAACAAGTGCCTTTTTTCTAATAACATCCAAAGAGTGCAAGACAGCAGAGGCACGTGGGCGCAGAGGGCACGATGGGCGTCTCTCACACCCAGAGCTCAATGCACATCCCCAATTTTCTTCTCGCCACCATCGGTGGCCGTGCCTTCAGCTGCCGAGGCCCCAAGCTCTGGAATTCCCTCCCTAAACCTCTCCGCCTCAGTCTCCTCCTTCAAGGCGCTCCTTAAAAGCCCATCTTTGACCAAGTTTTTGGGTCACCTGTGCCCCCAGTGTCTCCTTATGTGGCTCGGAGTCAATTTTTGTTTGATAACGCTCCAGTGAAGCACCTTGGGAGCTTTGACTGCATGAAAGGCGCTATATAAATGGTAGTTGTTGTCGTCGTCGGTCATCGACTAAACTATAGCTTCACCTCCGCCCTCTGGTTTAGTTGGGAGACACCATTCGAAAACCCTGAACGGCTGATTTTTTTAAATCCGTGATAACAGAGCAAAAAGAAAAAAATCCTTTAATCTCCTTTCTCCAGAAAGCAGAGGGTTTAGTAAACGAGGCTGACAACGTTTGATTGAGGTGATCACAGCGAGATGGTCGGCAGTTGTATCAAACCCTCGACCTTTAACCTGCCCTAAAGCCACCACGTGACGCCCTGATTTTTCTCCTCCAACCTCGGCTTTTAAATTCGGCCCGTGAACTTGAAAAATTTTAAATCGTCGCCTTGAAGCTCGCTTTCCCCAAATTAAGTTCAATCATCCATTACACCAGGTCTTGCACTGGCCCCCTCCCACTCAGCCGTGGCTCAGTGGGTAGCACATTCGCCTCGGAGTCAGAAGATCGTGGGTTCAAGTTCCACTCCAGAAATCTAGGCCGACACTCCCAGTGCAGTGCTGAGGGAGTGCTGCACTGTCGGAGGTGTCGTCTTTTGGATGAGACCTTAAACCAAGGCCCTGTCTGCTCACTCAGGTGGACGGAAAAGATCCCGTGGCACTATTTTGAAGAGGAGCAGGGGAGTTGTCCCCAGTGTCATGGCCAACATTGATGACTCAACCAATATAACAAAACCAGATGATATGGTCATTATCACATTGCTGTTTGCGGGAGCTTACTGTGTACAAATTGGCTGCTACATTTCCCCCCATTAAAACAGTGACTACACTCCAAAAAGTACTTCATTGGCAGTAAAGCGCTTTGAGACGTCCAGTGGTCATGAAAGGAGCTATGAAAATGTAAGTCTTTCTTTCTCACTCAACATCTGACCTGTAGGGCAGCAGAGATGAAATTCTTTCACTCCAGCTTGGCGTAGGACCCAGATCCCAGAGGTTAAAGGGCGACCGCTACGTTACCCATTTTATATGTTTAATAAACATCGCCAGAGAGCAAAACAAACAGTGGTTGGAACTACAGTCAGATAATTTCCCCCTTCGGAATACAGAAGCAACATTGACAAACAAAACCTCCAGGTCACTTGTATAGCTCTCTGGTTAATCATTTACCTCTGCAGCCTTCAGGAGCAGTCACTGAATAATGTGCAAAAAAAAAAACTTGTAAATTCAAGTCCTTTTAAATTTATAGAATGTTCACAGCACAGGAGGCCGCCATTCGGCCCATCGTGACTGTGCCAGCTCTCAAAGAACAATCGATTTTTCCCCTTGCACGTTTTACCACACACTTTAAATAGTTTTGTTTCTATGCCAGCCGTGATTCAGTAGGTAGCACACTCCGCTTGAGTCAGCAGGTCGAGACTTGAGCACAAAAATCTAGGCCGACTCCGCTGCACTGTTGGAGGTGCCGTCTTTCGGATGAGACGTTAAACTGAGGCCAAGTCTGCCCTCTCAGGTGGATGTAAAAGACTCCACGGCACTATTTCGAAGATCATCATCATCATAGGCGGTCCCTCGTATCGAGGATGACTTGCTTCCACGCCAAAAAGGGATGAGTTCACAGTTGTTTCAATGAAGGACCTAATATTCCAGGTCCCGAACTACATGTTGAAGGGTGGAAGATGCCTGTGGGTGGATTTTTTTAACGTGGGGTGGCCGTTGCACACCAGCCACCACACGGGCTTGACAGAGCTAGGTCTTGGTCCAGTGACGAGGATTACCCAGGACGACTGGAGACCAGCTCTGCTGCACGGACCCAGTGCGCACACATATCGCAGTGTGGGCTGGGCCCGTGCTGCCCCTGGGCCCTCGGCTCTTCTGGGCCTGAAAGTTATCCCTGGTGCCCTGGTCAATATTTATCCCTCAATTAACAGATTATCTGGGTCATCATCACATTGCTGCTTGTGGGAGCTTGCTGTGCGCAAATTGGCTGCCGCATTTCCTACATTACAATTGGGAATAAAATTCACAAATACTTCACTGGTTGTAAAGCGCTTCGGGACGTCCCGAAAGGCGCTATATAAATGCAAGTCTGTCCTTTTTCTTGTGGTCGCGCCTTCCTCAATCTTACTCCTGTTTGAGCAATAACATTTCTCCCGAATCCCTATTGGAAGGCGAGGATTTGGACCAGAATGGTTAAGAATCACACCAATAGTTAGATTTATTCTCCCAGTTTCCCACGCAGATTAATTTTAATTTAATTTACTTTCCCGTCCATCAGCAATGATTCACTTCAAGAAGGAGTCAAAAGTTAACTCCTAAAACCAGAAATAAAAGTGCCCCTCCGATCGTACGGATGATCAGCTGTCAACTGTAAATCGACATGTAAAAGCTTGCAGGGGAAAAGAGAGGGAGAGAATATGTTGCAATAAACGGATGCAAAGCCTCCAACAACAAAAAGTGTGGGATTGATTCCTGGGATGAAGGGGTTGTCTTATGAAGAAAGGTTGGGCCTATATTCATTTAAGAGCGTTTAAGAGAATGCGAGATGATCTTACTGAAACATACAAGATTCTGAGGGGGTTTGACAGGGTAGATGCAGAGAGGATGTTTCCCCTCGTGGGGGGAATCTACAACTAGGGGGCATAGTTTCAGAATAAGGGGTCGCCCATTTAGAACTGAGATGAGGAGGAATTTCTTCTCTCTCAGGGTCGTGAATCTTTGGAATTCTCTGCCCCAGAGAGCTGTGGAGGCTGGGTCATTGAATATATTTGAGGTGGAGATGGACAGATTTTTGAATGATAAGGGAGTCAAGGGTTATGGGGAGCAGGTGGGGAAGTGGAGTTGAGGACAAGATCGGATCAGCCACGGTCTTACTGAATGGCGGAGAAGGCTTGAGGGGCTGTATGGCCTATTCCTGCTTATATTTCTTATATTCTCATTGTAGTGTCCCTGCACCTTACTACAAACTCACACGAGGCATAGATATATCAGACACTGTCACGCTGACCTTCACCTTTATTGCCAGGACCAAGGAGTGCTGACCCTGGGTGGGACCTCCCCTTTTATACCTGGAAACCCAGGTGAGGAGTGTCTCCCACAAGTTCACACCCTGTCGTCAGGATGTGCATTTCTAGGGTACAGTGTACATGAGTTACAGTTACATGACTATGTCATTGCAAGATGGTTAAATATATGACACTTATGAATCTAAATATTTTGTTCTGAACGAGGAGTAACTCACTGCCCAGAGTTAACTCTGCCCCTCCTCACTCCTCAACATACAACCTCAAACTGAATTGTAGTTCCAGTTTACTCTCAACCCCTTGCCTGAACATACAATTGCAGTGACCCTCCAGTACCTCACTAGACAGAGAAACTCGTCTATTAAACTCCCATCTGCAAAATATGAAGATCGACTGGCGCCTTTCACCACCTCAGGACGTCCTAAAGCACTTTACAGCCAATGAACTACTTTTTGAAGTGTAGTCGCTGTTGGAATGTAGGAAACACGGCAGCCAATTTGCGCACAGTAAGCTCCCACAAACAGAAATGTGATAATAGCCAGATCATCGGTTTATTATGTTGATTGAGGGATAAATATTGGCCCAGGACACCGGGGATAACTTTCCCGCTCTTCTTCTAAATAGTGCCACGGAATCTTTTTACGTCCACCTGCGAGGGAGTCAGAACACTTGCCGCTTCAGTACAAATGACAGATCCTTGCAACAAGATGGTGACAATGGAGGGCTCGGAAATAACGCAATGACCAGTGCATTTCCCACGGACACCTGAAATCCCGCCGATGGCGATCTTTCTCCCAAGGCACACGGACGAGGAAAATTAACAAAGTCCTTTAGCAACACCGAGCAGAACGTTAAACACCGTCAAAACACACCACAGTCTAGTACCAATTAACACCGCCAAGCTGAAAAAAGGGAAATTGGGCCAGGAACTGGCAGTCCCCACTGTCCAATCAGAAGCAGCACTCTGCTCCGGAGGCAGCTCAATATCAGAGGGGCAACATGGCAGGTGGGGAGAGGCATTCCGGATCCGACTGGGCCCCGTGCCACACTGGGAGTGAGTGGGGGGGGGGGGGGGGGGGGGCAATTTATTGAAGCTCCCCCGACACGCTGTTGGCAATCTCCCGCGGCCACTGTGCAGACCGAGCGGACAGCCCCCACCTCTGGGTTCCATCCCAGATCCGGGCGGAGTTCATGCCTCCGAATCACGGCACTGCTGGGGTCTGGGCCAGGAAACGTTAGAATGGATTCCCCCTTTCCTGATCACAAGAGGATGAAAGACACACGTGTGCGTTGGCCTTCGAAGCGTGTAGCGTATGCACCAGTGAGCATGCTCACCGGTTTGTAGAGCTGTTGCACTATGATTGGCTTAGCCAGTCACGTGCTGTTCCCAAGACTCAATAAAACCCCAGCCAGTTGGGTTCGGGGGAATCCACGATGAGGCAGGTGGTGGTGAGCCTGGTGGATGAACTGGTAATGTGCAGTGTGATTGTTAAACTTTGCTAATAAATCAACTCGTTCTTGACCACAATGTGTTCTAAGAATTCTTAAGCAAATATACTACAATGCCCTACCCGGTTGAATAGCCAATCTGGGCCACTTAGCAGGGTGCATTTGAATGAATCAGCAGCTTCAAAAAGGTGGGGGTGGGCAGGGGAAGCTGAGCAGCTTGCAGCAACAGTGGTAATCCTTACAAGACCAATTTGACCAAATGATCATTTGGGACACGTTACCACGGTTACACCGTCCCTCTTTAAGGCCAGCTGCTGACAAGCATTCGGACAAATGCCAAGCGATAAAGTACGAGGTAAACCATTGCAAACGAATCAAGGTTACTGTAGCAAGTCCATGATCTGCCTCCGTGGCAAGTTCAGAATAAATCCTTTGTGCTTGTGAATCTAGCGAGGGCCTCCTATCACACGCCCTCGGCCTGCCAGATTGCATGTCGCCGTGTTTCCATTGGACGCGGGAACAACTTGCCGCAGGAGTGCCGCAACCCACAGACACCTGCTGCATCACTGGATTACCGGCATGTCATTGTGGAACACAGCTTTGTCCTCCTTAAATTGTAGAAAGACTTGCATTTATATAGCGCCTTTTACAACCACAGTCCAGAGAGCTTTACAGCCAATGAAGTACTTTTGGAGTGTAGTCACTGTTGCATTGTGGGAAACACGGCAGCTAATTTGTGCACAGCAAGCTCCCACACACAGCAATGTGATAATGACCCAGATAATCTGTTTGTTATGGTGATTGAGGGATAAATATTGGCCCCAGGGATAACGCCGCTGCTCTTCTTCAAAATAGTGCCGTCTTTCAGATGAGACGTTAAACCGAGGCCCCGTCTGCTCTCAGGTGGACGTAAAAGATCCCATGGCACTATGTCGAAGAAGAGCAGGGGGAGTTATCCCCGGTGTCCTGGGGCCAATCTTTATCGTTCAATCAACACGACAAAAAAAATTATCTGGTCATTATCACATTGCTGTTTGTGGGAGCTTGCTGTGCGCAAATTGGCTGCCGCGTTTCCCACATTACAACAGTGACTACACTTCAAAAGTACTTCATTGGCTGCAAAGAGCTTTAAGACAGCCAGTGGCCGTGAAAGGCCGCTATAGAAATGCAAGTCTTTTCATTTCCTTTTGAAAGTTATTATTGAATCTGCTTCCTCCGCACTTTCAGGCAGCGCATTACAGATCGCAACTCGCTGCGTAATCGAAATGATCCTCATCGCTCCTTTGATTCTTCGGCCAATTATCGTAAATTTGTGTCCCCTGGTTACCAAGCCTCCTGCCGTGGAAACAGTTCCCCCTCATTTACTCAACTCCCTCAACACTTCTGTTAAAGCTCCCCTGAACAGCCTATGCTACAGTCTCAAATCCTGGCATGGGGCTCGAATCCATGACCTCCTGATCGCGAGGCGTGAACGTAGCCAACTGGTCCAAGGTCACGGAGATGCTGTCTCCACACTCCTGAGGAAACAACCCAAGCTCCAGTCGTGTAAACAAAAGGGGTAAACATCCCACGGGACCAAAAAAAAATGATTACATTTAAATATTTTCACACCTTCAGTTTCCAGAAGGACTGATGTAGACTTGGTGGTACTGGCCCCTTGTGGGCTTCAGAAATTATTAAAAAGGAAAGACTTGCATTTATATAGCGCCTTTCACAGCTCAAAGCGCTTTACAGCCAATGAAGTACTTTCAAAGTGCAGTCACTGTTGTAATGCGGGAAACGCAGCAGGCAATTTGCGCACAGCAAGCTCCCACATACAGCAATGTGATAATGATCGGATAATCTGTTTTTTTTTTTGGATAATGTTGATGGAGGGATAAATATTGACCCCAGGACACTGGGGATAACTCCCCTGCTCTTCTTCGAAATAGTGACGTGGGATCTTTTAGGTCCACCTGAGAGAGCAGACGGGGCCTTGGTTTAATGTCTCATCCGAAAGTCGGTACCTCCGACAGTGCAGCGCTCCCTCAGCACTGCACTGGGAGGGTCAGCCTGGATGTATGTGTCATGTCCCTGGAGTGGGACTTGAACCCACAACCTTCTGACTCAGAGGCGAGAGTGCTGCCCACTGAGCCACGGCTGACACCTTAGAAGCACCAAAGTAGTGCATTCCTCGCTCAGCAGCAATTGTCAAAAGCCATAACATGACAATATTGACAACAGCAACAGCCACTATCCCACAGGCATTAACCAGGGTGTCGTCATTCTGACGCTACCTGTAAAGACAGGTGGCAGCACCGATGTTGCCGAACCTGTACTTCTGCTGGCCTATCCTGCTTTAAGGTGGGACGGGCGACAACTTTAACACTACCTATTTTCAAAAAGGTCTCTGTGCAACACTCCATGTTTGAGACAATTAAAGGATTTGCTAAGGTAGAGAGAGAAAAACGTGGCCTACAAAAAAGGCAGGGAACAATATCTCCACAATATTAATATCAACCTGCATTTATATAGCACCTTTAACGTAGTGAAACGTCCCAAGGCGCTTAACGGGAGACAAGACAAAAATTTGACACCGAGCCACAATAGGAGAAATTAGGGCAGGTGACCAAAAGCTCGGTCAAAAGAGGTAGGTTTAAGGAGCGTCTTAAAAGGAGGAAAGAGGGGGTAGAGCTTTAGGGAGGGAGTTCCAGAGCTTGGGGCCCAGGCAACAGAAGGCACGGCTGCTGATCATTGAGTGATTATAATCAGGGATGTTCAAGAGGAGCGCAGACATCTGGGGTGGGGTAACACGCTGGAAGAGATTTCAGAGATAGGGAGGGGCAAGGCCATGGAGGGATTTGAAAACAAGGATGAGAATTTTGAAATTGAGTTGTTGCTTGACTGGGAGCCAAGGTAGGTCAGCGAGCACAGTGGGTGATGGGTGAGTGGGACTTGGTGCGAGTTAGGACATGGGCAACCAAGTTTTGGATGACCTCTCGTTTACATGGGGTACAACATGGGAGGCTGGCTAGGAGTGTGTTGGAGTAGTCAAATCTAGAGGTAATGAAGGAATCGGACAGGAACTGACACCGAGCCAAAGGAGGAGAGAATTGGAGGGATTGCTAAAAACTTGGTCAGAGGTGGACAAGGCAGAGCTTGGTGACCCAGACAGCTGACGGCACGGCCGCCAATGGGGAGGTAAAGGGAGCGAGGTGATGCCCGAGAGGCTGGATTTGGAGGAATGGCGAGTTCTCGTAGGGCTGGAGGAGACTACAGCGATGGGGAGGGGCAAGGCCATGGAGGGAGGCAGTGCAAAGAACTGCAGACTGGTGTGTGAGATTTTTCTTTTACATCAGCCGTTTATAGAAATCTTGATTCGAGCAGAAAAGGGCATTGACTAAACAGAAATATACTGGTCATAAATGGACAAGCACGGAGCAGTTCGACACAGACGGACAGCTATACATGGTGTTAAGCAGCAGGACAGGGATTTACAGCAATTGAATATCATGTACTGTACAGTTACAAGGTGCAGGACCACTTTGTTCTGTGGTCTTATCGGTGACTGCATTGTTTAGCCCATGCAGTAACGCTAAACATGGACACACTTCCCAGAACTATGACACCCTCACCTCCACCATTCCCAATTTGGTCTTTAAAATATTGCCTATAACAAACTGGTTGCCTCTTCACTAAAAAAGGAAATACATTTCTATAGCGCCTTTCACGGCCACTGGATGCCTCAAAGCGCATTACAGCCAATACAGTACTTTTTGGAGTGTAGTCACTGTTGTAATGCGAGAAACTCGGCAGCCAGTTTGTGCACAGCTCGTCTGTTTTAATGATATGGGTCGAGGCACAGCGGGGAGAACTCCCCTGCTCTTCTTCGAAAGAGGGTCACGGGATCTGTAACCTGGCAGCATTCTCGCCTCGGGGTCAAAAGGTTGTGGGTTCAAGTCCCGCTCCAGAGACTCGAGCACAGAAATCTAGGCTGACACTCCCAGTGCAGTGCTGAGGGAGCGCTGCACTGTCGGAGGTGCCGTCTTTCGGGTGAGACGTTAAACCGAGGCCCCGTCTGCTCTCTCAGGTGGACGTAAAAGATCCCACAGCACTATTTCGAAGAAGAGCAGGGGTGTTCTGGGCCAATATTTATCCCTCAATCAACATACAAAAAACAAATTATCTGGTCATTATCACATTGCTGTTTGTGGGAGCTTGCTGTGGGCAAATTGGCTGCCGCATTTCCCACATTACAACAGTGGCTGGACTCCAAAAGTATTTCATTGGCTGTAAAGCGATTTGGGACATCCTGAGGTCGTGAAAGGCACTATATAAATGCAAGTTTGTTCTTTTACTCAAGGTGCAACAGGGTTTTTTTGCAAACTAAATTGCAGTTCAATAGTTGTCACAACCACGAGGGGATTAGGAAGCTTTCCAGACAGCGCCAGTTGTTCCAAGCCTGCGGGAATTTCACAAAATTCTCTCCTGTTCATTTGGGTTAGTCCACTGAAGCCCAGGGCTAGACGTGGAGGGTGGTCTCGAAGTGACGGCCGCTCACAAGGGTCGTTATTTCCTTGTGGAATAATTTACAATTTGTGGAATCGGGTTACATTGCTGTGAGGTAACAGGGGAGCTTGGTATCTTTATTAAATGCTGGAGGCCTGCTGCTGAAGCCCTCATCCACGCCTTTGTTACCTCTAGACTGGACTACTCCAACGCACTCCTGGCTGGCCTCCCACGTTCTACCCTACGTAAACTAGAGGTGATGAAAAACTCTGCTTCCTGTGTCCTAACTCGCACCAAGTTCCGCTCGCCCATCACCCCCTGTGCTCACTGACCTACATTGGCTCCCGGTTAAGCAATGCCTCGATTTCAAAATTCTCATCCTTGTTTTCAAATCCCTCCATGGCCTCGCCCCTCCCTATCTCTGTAATCTCCTCCAGTCCCACAACCCTCCGAGATGTCGGCGCTCATCTAATTCGGCCCTCTTGAGCATCCCTGATTATAAAATTGCTCAACCATCAGTGGCCGTGTCTTCTGTTGCCTGGGCCCCAAGCTCTGGAACTCCCTCCTCTCGGTCCTCCTTTAAGACACTCCTTAAACCTACCTCTTTGTCACCTGCACTAATTTCTCATTTTGTGGCTCAGTGTCAAATAATACTCCTGTGAAGCGCCTTGGAATGTTTCACTATGTTAAAGGCGCTATATAAATACAAGTTGTTGTTGAGCCCTTCTCATGTTATATCAGTAAGCTGCTGGTAGAGCCTAGGCCAGGCCATCGCTGTCCAGTGTGCTGGATCGTTGGCCGTGGATAGCACTCTGAACCTTATCCACAAGAAATATTCTTCCACTCTGCCTCTTGGCCTTTCCCTTCCAAAGGCTTTCAGGCCTGGGAGTGGCTGCAAGGTTTTCGCCCACGCTCAAATGGCCATTCATGTCAAGGGTGCCAGCGGACGATTCAGTCACGGTGGACAACACGACAACCAGATGTTGCCCTCGCCCAATATCGCTGCATGTGCACCTTCACACATGCGTCGCTGGATCGTGATCAGCAGCAGGACTTCAGCTAACTGCTCCCCAGCTTAAAGCCACCGGAGGCAATGGTGCTGCACGCTAATCACTGCCCCGGCTGAGATCAGCACAGACCAAGGACTGAATCGGAGACCTCCTCATCTCCATTTGCCCACAAGGCACAAAAGTACAGGAAAAGATTAATGAAACTGATGTCGACAATAAAGAAAGCATTTATGCAGCACTTTACCACCACCGCAGGGCATCGTGAAAAAACACTTCACAACCGAGGAAGTACTGTCAAAGTGTAGTCGCTGTTGTAATGTGGGAAATGCAGCAGCCAATTAGTGCACAGCAAGCTCCCACACACAGCAATGTGATAATGGCCAGATAATATATTTTTGTGTTATGTTGATTGAGGGACAAATATTGGCCAGGACACCGGGGAGAACTCCTCCCTGCTCCTCTTCAAAATAGTGCCGTGGGATCTCTTGCATCCATCTGAGCGCGCAGACGGGGCCTGGGGTTAACGTCTCATTCGAAAGACTGCACCTCCGACAGTGCAGCAAGCACTGCACTGGAGCTTCAGCGTACGAGTGTGTGTTCAGGCTACATCTGGAGTCTATGTACAGTTATGTGATTCAGAAACACGAGGCCACGTGGAATATTAGTATTTATAGCAAATACACCCACTGACTGAAGGGCCATCGAAAATCAAGCTGTGTTCAATAAATTTACCATTCAAATCAAGACTTCAGATTATTGGCTTAATTTTTTTTTAATAAACAGACTGAAGACCTTTTGTTGTTTAAATCGCTTCCCACAATTCATCTGCTCCTTTCCCACAAGCAGTAACTGCACAAAATAATGAATTATTGGACTATGGTAGTGGAATACATTGTCCAGGTTATGAGTAAAAAGCGTAACTAAAGGAGACAGTGTTCAGAAGCTTAGTCCCGCATCAATATTACTCGGTTTTGTCAAGTCAAAATGATTGTCTTCCCTGCCCCTCAACTTTAAAGAGATACAAGCTGTATGGTGTAAAAAGGATGCCTTTTCCCCCCACCGGTGTTACAATTATATCTCAACGGCCATACATACCAGTCACAAAATGTTCTGATGGCCGATTGAATTGAAAGTGTTTCACCCAAGACTAGAAAAACTGGAGCCCTTTTCCTTAGAACAAAGAAGGTTATGAGGAGATCAATATTATGAAAGGTTTTGATGAGGTTAAAGACTTGTATTTATAAAAGCACCTTTCACGATCACCGGACGTCTCAAAGCACTTTACGGCCAATGAAGTATCTGCACTGTTAAAGTGTAGTCGCTGTTGTAATGGGAGAAATGTGGCAGCCAATTTGAGCACAGCAAACTCCCACAAACAACCATGTGATAATGACCAGAATCTGTTTTTTTTTTAGTTATGTTGATTGAGGGATAAATATTGGCCCCAGGACACTGGGGATAACTCCCCGGCTCTTCTTCGAAATAGTGCCATGGGATCTTTTGCATCCACCAGAGAGAGCAGACGGGGCCTCAGTTTAACGTCTCATCCGAAAGACGGCACCTGACAGTGCGGCGCTCCCTCAGCACTGCACTGGGAGTGTCAGCCTAGATTTTTGTGCTCAAGTCCCTGGAGTGGGACTCGAACCCACAACCTTCTGACTCAGGCGAGTGTGCTACCCACTAAGTCACAACGGAGACTCAATAAGAACAAATGATTTCCATCGGTAATCATGAACTAGAAGGCATAAAGATCAAGAAAGGTCCCAAGGTGCTTCACAGGAGTGTTAAGAGATAAAAAATGTGACACCAAGCGGCATGAGGAGAAATTAGCGCAGGTGACCAAAAGCTTGGTCAAAGGAGTGTCTTGAAGGAGGAAAGAGGGGCGGAGAGGTTTAGGGAGAGAGTTCCAGAGCTTGGGGCCCAGACAACAGAAGGCACGGACCACCGATGGTTGAGCGATTATAAATCAGGGATGCTCAAGAGGGCAGAATTAGAGGAGCGCAGAGTAGGGACATAGAATGCTCCATCGGAAACATTCCGATGGTGGGAGCATGACTCTCAATAGCTTTTTTTAAAAAAAAAAGTGTCAGAAGTCTATTTCAAAAGTAAAAATCTAAAAGGGGTCCAGGAAAGGGACCAAATGAATCTCAGCAGAATGGGCCAGCAGAGGTGCAACAGGCAGAATGGCCTCATTCTGTGCTTTGCAATTCCACGATCATCATCATAGGCAGTCCCTCGAAGTCAAGGAAGACTGGTTTCCACTCAAAGTGAGTTCTTCAATGACTGAACAGTCCAATACGGGAATTACAGTCTCTGAATACAATCAAAGCCCGACTGCAGTCGAATCGTGGCTCTGCAGGTCAGGATAGACTAAACCAGACTGGGTAACCAGGATTACAAGAGCGCAGACTAAACCAGGATGGTCTAGGTAGAGACAACTGGGGCACTTCATAAGCCTTGGGGAATTTTCACTAACTGTACCTTCAACTGATGTCGCACAAATTCTTCTAGGCATCAAAATATCATAGCATGGGTCCACTTCTGTATCGCTTGAAATTCGGGAAACAGTAGTCAGGAGCTCACTCGCTGTCAAACTGTCAGTCAACGCTCCTGTGAAGCGCCTCGGGTCATTTTACTATATTAAAAGATACTGTAGCATTACAATTTGTTGCTGTATCCAGTGGGAGAATAGGCAGTGGACAGTGTGGGAGCCCTCTCCAGTACAGTTGTGACGACAAGGGGGAAGAAGGGAATGGGTCACGATTATGGTTTAGTTAGCTTTATCCTGGAATTTGATCATAGACACACGACACTCAATGGCGGGTCAGTCAGTGTTCTCGATCAGGCCAACATCCCCTGCATCGAAGCACTGACCACACTCGACCAGCTCCGTGGGGCGGGCCACATCGTCCGCATGCCCGACACAAGACTCCCAAAGCAAGCGCTCTACCCGGAACGCCCGCATGGCAAGCGAGCCCCAGGTGGGCAGAGGAAACATTTCAAGGACACCCTCAAAGCCTCCTCGATAAAGTGCAAGATCCCCACCAACACCTGGGAACCCCTGGCCCAAGATCACCCCAAGTGGAGGAAGAGCATCCGGAAGGACGCTGAGTACCTCGATTCTCATTGCCAAGAGCATGCAGAAATCAAGCGCAGGCAGTGGAAGGAATGTACGGCAAACCAGACTCCCCACCCACCCTTTCCTTCAACCACTGTCTGCCCCACCTGTGACAGAGACTGTAATTCTTGTATTGGACTGTATAGTCACCTGAGAACTCATTTTTGGAGTGGAAGCAATCTAAGGGTTAAGTCATGACAGGAGAGCTCGGTCACGTGATATGCTCCTCCTGTACCATGTGGGAACTCAGGGACGCTTCCGATGGCCCTGACGACGACGTGTGCGGGAAGTGTATCCGCCTCGAGCTCCTGACAGACCGCGTTGCGGAGTTGGAGCTGAGGGTGGATTTACTCTGGAGCAGCCACAATGCTGAGAATGACGTGAGTAGCAAGTGCAGCGAGTTGGTCTTACCGCAGGTGAAGAGTCCACAGCCAGCTACGGAATGGAAGACCAGCAGGAAGAGCAGTGCAAGGAAGGTAGTGCAGGGGTCCCCTGCGGTCATCCCCCTGCAAAACAGATACACTGCTTTGGGTACTGTTGAGGAGAATGACTCATCAGGGGAGGGCAGCAGCAGCCAAGTTCATGGCACCGTGGCTGGCTCTGCTGCACAGAAGGGCGGGAAAAAGAGTGGGAGAGCGATAGTGATAGGGGACTCGATTGTAAAGGGAATAGATAGGAGTTTCTGCGGCCGCAACCGAGACTCCAGGATGGTATATTGCCTCCCTGGTGCAAGGGTCAAGGATGTCTCGGAGTGGCCGCAGAGCATTCTGGAGAGGAAGGGTGAACAGCCAGTTGTTGTGGTACATGTAGGTACCAACGATATAGGTAAGAAGCGGGAAGAGGTCCTACAAGCTGAATTTAGGGAGCTAGGAGTTAAATTAAAAAGTAGGACCTCAAAAAGGTAGTAATCTCTGGATTGCTACCAGTGCCATGTGCTAATCAGAGTAGAGGGAGCAGGATAGTTAGAATAAATACGTGGCTTGAGCAGTGGTGCAAGAGGGAGGGATTCAAATTCCTAGGACATTGGAACCAGTTCTGGGGGAAGTGGGACCTGTACAAAAGGGACGGTCTGCACTTGGGCAGGACTGGAACTGATGTCCTGGGGGTAACATTTGCTGATGCTGTTCGGGAGTGTTTAAACTAATATGGCAGGGGGATGGGAACCTATGCAGCGAGATAGGGCGAAGTAATATGGAGTCAGAAACAGATGGTAGAAAGGTAAAAAGCAAAATGGAAGGCCGAGTAAACAAAGGCAAGAAACAAAAAGGGCCACACTACATAATTCTAAAAGGACAAAGAAAGAGTGTTAAAAAAAAACAAGCCTGAAGGCTTTGTGATTTAATGCAAGGAGTATCCGTAATAAGGTGGATGAATTAACTGTGCAAATAGATGTTAACAAATATGATGTGATTGGGATTACAGAGACGTGGCTCCAGGATGATCAGGGCTGGGAACTCAACGTCCTTGGGTAGTCAACATTCAGGAAGGATAGAATAAAAGGAAAAGGAGGTGGGGTAGCATTGCTGGTTAAAGAGGAGATTAATGCAGTAATTAGGAAGGACATTAGCTTGGATGATGTGGAATCTATATGGGTAGAGCTGCAGAACACCAAAGGGCAAAAAACATTAGTGGGAGTTGTGTACAGACCTCCAAACAGTAGTAGTGATGTTGGGGAGGGCATCAAACAGGAAATTAGGGGTGCATGCAATAAAGGTGCAGCAGTTATCATGGGTGACTTTAATATGCATATAGATTGGGCTAACCAAACTGGAAGCAATACGGTGGAGGAGGATTTCCTGGAGTGCATAAGGGATGGTTTTCTAGACCAATATGTCGAGGAACCAACTAGGGGGAAGGCCATCTTAGACTGGGTGTTGTGTAATGAGAGAGGATTAATTAGCAATGTCGTTGTGCGAGGCCCCTTGGGGAAGAGTGACCATAACATGGTGGAATTCTACATTAGGATGGAGAATGAAACAGTTAATTCAGAGACCATGGTCCAGAACTTAAAGGAGGGTAACTTTGAAGGTATGAGGCATGAATTGGCTAGGATAGATTGGCGAATGATATTTAAGGGGTTGACAGTGGATGGGCAATGGCAGACATTTAGAGACCGCATGGATGAATTACAACAATTGTACATCCCTGTCTGGCGTAAAAATAAAAAAGGGAAGGTGGCTCAACCGTGGCTATCAAGGAAAATCAGGGATAGCATTAAAGCCAAGGAAGTGGCATACAAATTGGTCAGAAATAGCAGTGAACTTGGGGACTGGGAGAAATTTAGAACTCAGCAGAGGAGGACAAAGGGTTTGATTAGGGCAGGGAAAAAAGAGTACGAGAGGAAGCTTGCAGGGAACATTAAGACGGACTGCAAAAGTTTCTATAGGTATGTAAAGAGAAAAAGGTTAGTAAAGACAAATGTAGGTCCCCTGCAGTCAGAATCAGGGGAAGTCATAATGGAGAACAAAGAAATGGCAGACCAATTGAACAAGTACTTTGGTTCGGTATTCACCAAGGAGGACACGAACAACCTTCCGGATATAAAAGGGGTCAGAGGGTCTAGTAAGAAGGAGGAACTGAGGGAAATCCTTATTAGTCGGGAAATTGTGTTGGGGAAATTGATGGGATTGAAGGCCGATAAATCCCCAGGGCCTGATGGACTGCATCCCAGAGTACTTAAGGAGGTGGCCTTGGAAATAGCGGATGCATTGACAGTCATTTTCCAACATTCCATAGACCCTGGATCAGTTCCTATCGAGTGGAGGGTAGCCAATGGAACCCCACTTTTTAAAAAAGGAGGGAGAGAGAAAACAGGGAATTATAGACCGGTCAGCCTGACATCAGTAGTGGGTAAAATGATGGAATCAATTATTAAGGATGTCATAGCAGCGCATTTGGAAAGAGGGGACATGATCGGTCCAAGTCAACATGGATTTGTGAAAGGGAGATCGTGCTTGACAAATCTTCTGGAATTTTTTGAGGATGTTTCCAGTAAAGTGGACAAGGGAGAACCAGTTGATGTGGTATATTTGGACTTTCAAAAGGCTTTCGACAAGGTCCCACACAAGAGATTAATGTGCAAAGTTAAAGCACATGGGATTGGGGATAGTGTGCTGACATGGATTGAGAACTGGTTGTCAGACAGGAAGCAAAGAGTAGGAGTAAATGGGTACTTTTCAGAATGGCAGGCAGTGACTAGTGGGGTACCACAAGGTTCTGTGCTGTGGCCCCAGCTGTTTACTTTGTACATTAACGATTTGGACGAGGGGATTAAATGTAGTATCTCCAAATTTGCGGATGACACTAAGTTGGGTGGCAGTGTGAGCTGCGAGGAGGATGCTATGAGGCTGCAGAGTGACTTGGATAGGTTAGGTGAGTGGGCAAATGCATGGCAGATGAAGTATAATGTGGATAAATGTGAGGTTATCCACTTTGGTGGTAAAAACAGACAGACAGACTATTATCTGAATGGTGACAGATTAGGAAAAGGGGAGGTGCAACGAGACCTGGGTGTCATGGTACATCAGTCATTGAAGGTTGGCATGCAGGTACAGCAGGCAGTTAAGAAAGCAAATGGCATGTTGGCCTTCATAGCGAGGGGATTTGAGTACAGGGGCAGGGAGGTGTTGCTACAGTTGCATAGGGCCTTGGTGAGGCCACACCTGGAGTATTGTGTACAGTTTTGGTCTCCTAACTTGAGGAAGGACATTCTTGCTATTGAGGGAGTGCAGCGAAGGTTCACCAGACCGACTCCCGGGATGGCGGGACTGACCTACCAAGAAAGACTGGATCAACTGGGCTTGTATTCACTGGAGTTCAGAAGAATGAGAGGGGATCTCATAGAAACATTTAAAATTTTGACGGGTTTAGACAGGTTAGATGCAGGAAGAATGTTTCCAATGTTGGGGAAGTCCAGAACCAGGGGTCACAGTCTAAGGATAAGGGGTAAGCCATTTAGGACCGAGATGAGGAGAAACTTCTTCACCCAGAGAGTGGTGAACCTGTGGAATTCTCTACCACAGAAAGTTGTTGAGGCCAATTCACGAAATATATTCAAAAAGGAGTTAGTGTAGTCCTTACTACTAGGGGGATCAAGGGTTATGACGAGAAAGCAGGAATGGGGTACTGAAGTTGCATGTTCAACCATGAACTCATTGAATGATGGTGCAGGCTCGAAGGGCCGAATGGCCTACTCCTGCACCTATTTTCTATGTTTCCTTCGATTTTGAGGGACTGCCTATGATGAGTTAATGTCCATATTGTTTGCTAACAAAATACAGAGTATCTATATGCAACAGGATCAATTCAAAAAAGCCATTTCTACAGCAATGGAACCCTTCATGCGTTGATTATTATCTAGTGGATATCTCTCTGATGCTTTTAATTTCCTGATTCAAGGTAAATGCAGGATCTCACAGCAGAGAGGTCCCCCCACCTACCCCACTCCAAAAACTCGCATTGTCCTTAACAAATCTTGCACATCACCTCAAGATCATCCCCCTATTCATTTTCTGGAGCGCAGGGGCAGGAAGATAGATATTCAGGCAAGACAAGGGAACAGTTACAATTCAAGAGGTTCGACTCAGGCTCATTTCATTGGTTAGGTTCCAACCCATCCGCCACCCACCCCTCTCTACCCTCCCCCACCTTCCAATGACCCAAAACTCAATCTTATGCAGGACATATCTTGTTATGTATGCAACCCTATGTAACCAGCATTAGACCATCACCAAAGGGCATATCTGTTGGCATCCTAAGGGATCCCAGCATCCCTTGGGAGCATTGTATATAAGCAGGCCTCCCATGCTGTACCAACACTCTGGAGTTAGAATAAAGAGACTAAAGTCACAATTATTCATGTCTACCGCACTCAAACACATCACTTTATTCTGGACATAACATATCAGGGACAGCGAGACTCTGGATGAACCATGAAGTCTTCTACCAGCGTTGTGGTAAGATAGCATTGTTATGATGTCACTGGACTCGTAATCCAGAGGCCGGGACTAATGACCCGGCTACGCAAGTTCAAATCCCAGCACGGCAGCTGGGGGAATTTAAATTCAGTTACTAAACAAATATGGAATAAAACGCTCGTGTCAGTCATGGTGACCATGAAACTACCGGATTGCCGTAAAAACCGCATCTGGTTCACCAGTTCTCTTTAGGGAAGGAAATCTGCCGTCCCTTACCTGGTCTGGGCCTAGATGTGGCTCCAGACCCACAGTAATGTGGTTGACTTTTAACTGCCCTCTAAAATGGCAGCTCATCATCAACTGCGATTAGAGATGGGCAATTAACGCTGGCCTAGCCGGCAATGTCCACATCCCGTGAACGAATAACTAAAAATCAGAATGCCCAGACGTAACTGGATCTGCTCCAGCTCTCTGAACTGATTAACACACTGACACACCACATGACAAGCTCTAAACTACGAGATTGTGTTCCTCAGAAGCTAAAATTCAGAAGCAAGACTAAATCCACTATCACTTACTGCAAAACAGTTTGTTTTTCCTTGAAAACATCTTTTGACACAATTTTTGCCTGAGAACACGCTGTTCCTCGCAGTACAGTGATTTGCACGAGCGATGATGGAAGTGAACCAGAGTGACGCCCATCGCGTTTATCCTCAGATTCAGGCTACGAAGCAGTCAATCAAGAACCAAAACACAAACACAATGATCGGACATGTGTACCATAGTGATTGGCAGCAACACAACAACTTGTATTTATATAGCACCGTTAACATAGTGAAACATCAAGGCCATTCACAGGGAGTATAAAGAAATAAAATATTTTACACCGCACAAGTAGAAATTAGCGCAGGTGACCAAAAGCTCGGTCAAAGAGGTAGGTTTTGAGGAAAGAGAGGCAAGAACATAACATAAGAAATAGGAGCAGGAGTAGGCCATCCGGCCCCTCGAACCTGCTCCGCCATTTAATACGATCATGGCTGATCTGATCATGGGCTCAGCTCCCCTTTCCTGCCCGCTCCCCATAACGCCTTATTCCCTTATCGGTTAAGAGAAGCGGAGAGGTTTAGGCAGGGAGTTCCAGAGCTTGGGGCCCAGGCAACAGAAGACACGGCCACCCATGGTTGAGCGATTATAAACCAGGGATGCTCAAGAGGTCAGAATTAGAGGAGCACAGAGATCTCACGGGGCTGGAGGAGATTACAAAGATAATAGAGAGGTGCAGAGACTCAGAGACAAAGATAATGCATCTGCATTAATAAGGAAATCGAATCAGTGTAGATCCACATCATAGAACACTGAATGAGGCCATTCGGGCCATCATTCCTGTGCCGGCTCTTTGAAAGGTCGATTTAGCCCCACTCCCCCACACTCTCCCCATACCTCTGCAAATGTTTCCATTTCCAAGCCAAAATCCCCTTTTGAAAGCTACAATTAAATCTGCTTCCATCGCCTTTTCAGGCAGTGATTTGAAGATTATAGCAACTCACTATATAAAATAAATTCTCATCTCCCTCTGGTTCTTTTGCCAATGATCTTAACTCTATCCTTTGGTTACCAATCCTAGCGCCATTGGAAACAATTTCTCAATTACTCTTATCAAAACCCCTCATGATTTTGAATGCCTTTATTAATTCTCCCCTTAACCTTCTTTGCTCCAAGAACAATAACTCTGGCACATTATGCATTCATACAAGGTGATGCTCCTCGGAGACCCGTGGATTCTACCCACCATTTTCGCATCTTTTACTTCGCGGTATTTATGACTCTTTTTATCACTTTCATACAAATGGTCTCGACAGTCAGTAGAAAATGTTTTAGATGTTATTTTCCATCTGTATTGCAAGCTGACCTTACGCAAACTACAGGTGATCCAAAACTCGGCTGCCCATGTCCCAACTCGCACCAAGTCCCGCTCACCCATCACCCCCTGTGCTCGCTGACCTACTTTGGCTTCCAGTTAAGCAACGCCTCGATTTCAAAATTCTCATCCTTATTTTCAAATTCTTCCATGGCCTCGCCCCTCCCTACCTCTAATCTCCTCCAGACTCCCCCCACCCCCAGATATCTGCGCTCCTCTAATGCTGCCCTCGAGCGTCCCAGATTATAATTGTTCAACCATTGGTGGCCATGCCTTCTGTTGCCTCGGCCCTAAGCTTTGAACCTCCCTGCCTAAACCTCTCTTTCCTCCTTCAAGACATTCCTTAAAACAAATCTCTTTGACTAAGCTTTTGGTCACCTGCGTTAATGCCTACTTATGTGACTCGCTGTCAAATTTTTTTAACAATCGCATAATACTCCTCTGTGAAGCACCTTGGGATGTTTCACTACATTAAAGGCAGTATATAAATACATGCTGTTATGGTTGTTTTAAAGTTGGAGAAAGAGGTGCAATTAAGGTCGTTGCTAGGTCAAAATCCTGGAACTCCCTCCCTGACAGCACTGTGGGAGCACCTTCACCACACGGACTGCAGCAGTTCAAGGCGGCTCACCACCACCTTCTCAAGGGCGATTAGGGATGGGCAATAAATGCCGACCTTGCCAGCGACGCCCACATCCCAGGAATAAAATTTTAAAAGAAGGACACTACAAAGAACTTAACATGATCTGAGCAAGCTAATTAGCAACATGATTATTTATAAATTAAGGAAAGGGATAGACCATAACCCCCACAGGTATAATAGTACAGTGTTTATGGTACTGAACTTGCAACACAGAGGCTGACTAAGTGATTTCAATAAATCTGCTCATTTGTGGGCTGGCACCAGAAACAATGACCATGAAAGATGCCAGATTGTTGCAACATCTCAACTGATTCATTCATGCCCTTCCGGGGAAAGAATCCACCTCTAATGTATTTTCTTCATGGGTTCTTTGCTTAAGAATCCATAGCAACACATTGCTATTAAGAACTAGTTGGTTTATTAACAAAAGGTTTACTAATCACACTACACATTACCAGTTCATCCACTCGGCTCACAACTGCAAACCTCATCACAGATCCCCAAAACCAACTGGCTGGGGTTTTATGGAGTCTTCAACATCACGTGACTGGCTAAGCTACTCCCACTCAACAGCTCTGCAACTACCTGGGAGCATATATTACACTCTCCCATACCTAGTCTGACCCATGCGACTAGTCCAAGTCAATTCTTAACACCGTCTGAAGTGGTCTAACAAACCGCTCAGTTATCCAGTCACCAGGAATCTCACCATCACCTTCACAGGGCAACTAGGGTTGGGCAATCAATGTGGCCTTGCCAGCATTGCCCAAACCTTGGCAAGTTAACCCCATAAACTCTTTTACAATATCGCTCAATCCCTCCCTCTTCAGCTGCTAATCTCATACGATCTATGGAGATTAACATCTACAGTTTGTCCATGAGACAGGGGACCGTTTCCATTTTAGGGAAGGCTGGTCTCAAAATTTCGGCGATTAAGACCCATTTCCTTCGAAAATGTGCGCAATTAATATCTATGTCTCTTCCTCCCCCTCTCAAATGACTAGTCAAATACATTATGCTCCTCTTCCTCCAATGTGAAACAGCCTGCAATACAGATAGACAATCACATGCAAAACATGTTGTACTGACTGTCAAAAGACCATTTGTACTGAGCTCCCACTTGTTCTCTGGAAACGAGCAAGAGCGACTGATTTCCTCGACACAATATTGCTTTTCCTCGCCTGCTTCAGGAGCGACCCGTTCTGCTTAGTGTTGATCAAGCTGCACAATAATCTAAAAGAGATTGGCCAACACTGAGGAGCGTGGGCTGACCCTGCGCCCCCCCACCCTCCCCAATATATGAACCATCACCTGCCAAGATCAGAGTGGCATATTGAAGTGAGGTAAAGAGTGAAAGGAGCAAGGTAGAGAAATGGGCAATGGTGCCAGGACAACGCACGATTCGGCAAAGCAGCAGATGCAGTATAAATGTGGATAAATGAGAGATTATCTACTTTGATGGCAAAAACAGGAAGGCAGATTATCTGAATGGTGACAGATTAGTAAAAGGGAAGGTGCAACAAGACCTGGGTATCATGGTACATCATTGAAAGTAGGCATGCAGGTACAGCAGGCGGTGAAGGCAGCAAATGGCATGTTGGCCTTCATAGTGAGAGCATGTGAGTATGGGAGCAGAGAGGTTTTACTGCAGTTGTACAGGGCCTTGGTGAGGCCACACCTTGAATATTGTGTACAGTTTTGGTCTCCTAATTGGAGAAAGGACATTCTTGCTATTGAGGGAGTGTAGCGAAGGTTCACCAGATTGATTCCCGGGATGGCAGGACTGACATATGAAGAAAGACTGGATCGACTAGGTTTATATTCACTGGAATTTAGAAGAATGAGAGGGGATCTCATAAAACAGAAAATTCTGACGGGATTGAACAGGTTAGATGCAGGAAGAATGTTCCCGATGTTGAGGAAGTCCAGAACCAGGGGTCACAGTTGAAGGATAAGCGGTAAGCCATTTAGGACCGAGATGAGGAGATACTTCTTCACTCAGAGTTGTGAACCTATGGAATTCTCTACCACAGAAAGTTGTTGAGGCCAGTTCGTTGGATATATTGAAAAGGGAGTTAGATGTGGCCCTTACGGCTAAAGGGATCGGGGGTATGGAGAAGGCGGCAGGAGTAGGGTACTGAAGTTGCATGATCATATTGAATGGTGGTGCAGGCTTGAAGGGCCGAATGGCCGACTCCTGCACCTATTTTCTATGTCTCTATGAATCTTTTCAGTTCGGGTACAGGTTGAGAAGATGTGGCGAAGGCAAATGAGAACCTGGGGAGGTTTGGGGTCTCGAACTTTGAGATCGGACACAACCAACCTTCTGAATCTCCTCCATGGGGGGGGGGAGAAGGGGAGTAATAATTCTGTGTGATTCTGCTGTACTTATTTTCCACAAGCACAACCACCTGTACACTGAGAATCCAGGTCTATAAAACATGGTTATGGTCAGTATTGATAGTACTGAGTGTAACTGACCTGGAAGAAAGACCTGCACCTTTCACCACCAAAAGCGCTTTACAGCCACTGAACTACTTTGAGTGTAAAATGTTGTAATGTGGGAAACTCAGCAGCTAATTTGCACACAGCAAGTTCCCACAAACAGCAATGTGAGAATGACTAGATTAATCGGTTATGTTGATTGAGGGATAAATATTGGCCAGGACAACTCCCCTGCTCTTCTTCAATATGGTGCCATGGGATCTTTTCCGTCCAACTGAGAGAGCAGACTGGGCCTCGGTTTAACGTCTTATCCGAAAGACGGCACCTCAATGTGCAGCACTCCCTCAGCACTGCACTGGGAGTATCGGCCTAGATTTTTGTGCTCAAGTCTCTGGACTGGGACTTGAAGCCCCCTTGTGACTCAGAGGCGAGGGTGCTACCAACTCACACGAAATGACATACTGAATTTGTAAAATCATTAACCAAAGGCCCAATTCAAAGCGGCGACGAGATTAAGCACGGAAAAATTGGGTCGTGTTCTTGAAATGAACATGTATGGCAAGATGGGTCTTCACAGAGAACCGGTCAGCCCATTTGATCTCAAGCTCGCTAAACACCAACCGCATCATTTTCCCATTACAGCACTGAGCGCCTTCTGACATTAGCTCAGTCCCCTGGCCTCAAATAGACACTTCCTGGTAAGCGGTTCCAGCTGATCAGCCGCAACGCCACAGCGGCTTGGAAACTGCGGAGACTAGCAAAGCCTCAAGAGAACTTTCAAGCACAAATATTCCAGGGACACTGAAGATTACGTCCAATTGACTGCTGCGCCTCGGTCAAGGTTGGTGAAATCCCCTCTCTCAATTAGATATCGGTCAGAACGAAAAGATTACAAATTGGCAAGATTAATAGAATCTGTAATTATCTCCATCGCTCTATTTGTACATAATTAAAGGGAGCCCCCCTCCTCCCCTCCCCCCAGGCCAGGCCCCCATTCCCTCCACAGTGCAAATCTATGCTGAAGATTAAATAATACCGAGGAATCAATAAAGCCGGGACACTGAAGATCACGTGAAATTGACTGCAGACCCGGAGCTGTGCCTCAGTCGAGGTTGGTGAAATCCCCTCTCACACAATTAGATACACTGCCTTGGAGTAATTGGGTGGACTGCATTGTCAGAGATGCCATTTCTCAGCTGGGATGTTAACTGGTGTATCTCACCCGATATCGGAGATTCATTATCCTGAAGATCTGATATCTTTTTGTTAGTGAGGTGCGCCCTGAGAATCTGGACCAAAACCTACTGCCCCTCCCTTCCCCCCCCAAAAAAACTTTTAGGATTGCACAAGACCCAGCCACTGACTGGATTCCTCCAGGTAACCCTTTCTATAGTTAATATCGCTCGCGACATCCAGCGTACTCTGCATTGTATCATAAATTGGTGGAATATAGTAATTATACAATAACGTCTGGCAGACAGAGCTTGAGATCATCTAGGAACAGGAGTAGGCCCATTCAGCCCCTCTAGCCGCTTCCTCCCCCCATTCAATGAAATCATGGCTGATCTGCTATGATGTCGTAAACTTGCTGCAGTAGCGACATAAATCAATTAATACCGTTGTCCAAAACATCATTTTCACCCATCCCATCGCGGGCTTTAAATGGTCGTGATTGCAGCGCCAGCTTAAAAAAAACTGAGCCTCTCCTAATCCTCCTCCAACTTGGAATATCACAGGTTTGCAACCAAAACATGGAGCTAATAAACCTAGTCTAACTTGGATATTTAGGGAATCAAGGGACACAGTGCAGGGAAGTGGAGTTGAGGCCAAGATCAGATCAGCCATGATCTTATTGAATGGCCTACTCCTGCTCCTATTATGTTATGTTCCAGTGGCCCAGTGTCCATTATACAGACACCTTACCCACTCTCGCTCGACAAATGCTCTCAGTAAGGGTTCAGGTGATCTAAAACACTCCTAGTATGTTTTATTCTACACACACACAGAATCTTTTCATTGCATGACGAGTATCTGGAACCACAAATCAATTAGAAACATAGAAAATAGGTGCAGGAGTAGGCCATTCGGCCCTTCGAGCCTGCACCACCATTCAATATGATCATGGCTGATCATGCAAATTTAGTACCCCATTCTTGCTTTCTCTCCATACCCCTTGATCCCTTTAGCCGTAAGGGCCACATCTATGCGGTTGCAGCATGAGATTGTGGAATAAGCTAAATTTAACAGTCTCTCTCCTCACTCTCTCCCCAAGGCTTTAAAAAAAAACAGCTCGTCTAGCCAGCCGCACTTGAAAGGGTTAAGAGCAGGTTGACCTCACCTACTGGTTATACATTAGCTGGCTTGAGTCACGATCAAACGACAGTTTACAAGCGATATTTTAACAATACCATGATGTCACTCGCGGTCAGGGGGGCGGGGGGAAGCCAAGGGTTGTTGAAGCTGGAACCGCCAAAGGGATTAAAATAAAACGTGGATGAACACAGCATCCCAACCTTATCACTTGCTCGGGAAAACCCAGTCCATAAATGCCAGCTGTCAATATCGCTATTGAAACTCACACACACACACACCCCTTCTACAATTCCATTAAACCTCGACATGTCGGTAAAATATGTTCATGGCACGGTTGAAAGGGCGCTGCTGATTAAAAAAAAACACAAATAAACCCCTTTGAGAAAAAGGCCATTTCATTTAAAAGCAGCGGGGAGATTAAAAACACACACACAAACTGAAACCCCAATTGCTTCTCAATCCTCTTAACCAGTTTTAATTAATTAGTGATTGCGCCCGAATGTATTGGATCAATAACTGAATGCCCTGTTTTAAAACAATATACATTAGTGCTTGGCTTCTAACAAGCCCAAATAATGGTCCAGGAGGGTTGAGGGAGCTGGCAACAATGGCTCATCAATCAGGGAGCAGAGTGAGAGAAAATGGGCTTCTAAATTTATTAAATAAATAGGGAGAGGGACACACACATAGGTCACTGATTAAAGACGCCTTAAAACAAGCAAATGGAAATTTGAGGGGCCAATAAAGGCTTACAATATACTGGGATTCCCTCCTTCAAATGCATGTTCTATTCCAAGCTTGGGACCGCAAGGCAGGTTCAATGCCGTTGGCTTGTTTTAATTAGACACCTTCCGGTTTGCGCATTGCATTGACTTTCTCTCACACACACACACACACACAAATAGGGGAGAAGGAAAGAGAGAAACCTTTCCTATGGAACAACAAGAGAGCCTTGGACAACCATGTACCTGGTCCGTAGGATTTGGCCAGAAGCCACGACAGGCTGCCTGCGATCTTGGCCCGGAGAAAGTCGTACTGATCCAGAGGCTTAATCTCCGGGACTAGGAATGTCTTCCTCATTTCATCCACATCGACCATAGCAAAAAGAAAGAGCGGCCATACACGGCGTCGGGGGCCGGGAAAAAAACACACACAAGGCGATTAAAGACAAGTCAGCGCTGATCCCTGCACCTCCCCAGTGCCTGCTGCTCTCAGCAGTGGCTGGTGTTTAAGCGCTGGTGCCGACAGCTGTAGACCATTGTGGGAGAGGAGCTCCCATTCCTGTCCTTGCCCCTGCAGTTCAACACCTCCTCTTCCACCGGCTCTCGGATCCAGGTACTGCGCGCTGACTCACACCCGAGCTGGGAGGCTGGGCTCTGCCTCCCTCGTCATTTTTCAAGCGGTTCAGGTGTCCCTGTGCCTTCACTCACAGCACCATCTAGAGGTCCGAGTCCTCACCACCAGCTCTGCAACAATCCGTGTGACTCACAGTCAGGCGTGTGCTCATTCTATGCAATCTGCTCCCCTTCTCTTTTTTGACTGATTGACCCAGTTCCTCGCAACTATTTTAGTTGTGCACTTTAAACAAATGCCCCCTGCAACTCTTTTGTAGAAAAACAGTGAAACAATTCAAACAAGTGCCCCCTTGATTTTTTTTGTTTTTTGGGGGTTTTTTTTGAGGACACAAAAAAAACCACATTATACATAGAAACATAGAAAATAGGTGCAGGAGTAGGCCATTCGGCCCTTCGAGCCTGCACCACCATTCAATAAGATCATGGCTGATCATCACCTCAGTACCCCTTTCCTGCTTTCTCTCCATACCACTTGATCCCTTTAGCTGTAAGGGCCACATCTAATTCCATCTTGAACATATCAAATGAACTGGCCTCAACAACTCTCTGCAGTAGAGAATTCCACAGGTTAACAACTCTCTGAGTGAAGAAGTTTCTCCTCATCTCGGTCCTAAATGGCTTGCCCCTTATCCTAAGACTGTGTCCCCTAGTTCTGGACTTCCCCAACATCGGGAACATTCTCTTGCATCTAACCTGTCCAATCCCGTCAGAATTTTATATGTTTCTATGAGATCCCCTCTCATTCTTCTAAACTCCAGTGAATACAGGCCCAGTCGATCCAGTCTCTCCTCATATGTCAATCCCGCCATCCCGGTAATCAAGTCTGGTGAACCTTCGCTGCACTCCCTCAACAGCAAGAACATCCTTCCTCAGATTAGGAGACCAAAACTGTACATAATATTCCAGGTGAGGCCTCACCAAGGCCCTGTACAACTGCAGTAAGACCTCCCTGCTCCTATACTCAAATCCCCTCGCTATGAAGGCAACATGCCATTTGCCTTCTTCTCTGCCTGCTGTACCTGCATGCCAACTTTCAATGACTGATGAACCATGACACCCAGGTCTCGTTGCACCTCCCCTTTTCCTAATCTGCCGCCATTCAGATAATATTCTGCCTTCATGTTTTTGCCACCAAAGTGGATAACCTCACATTTATCCACATTATACTGCACTCCAGTCCCTCCGGCGCCCATCTCTCGCGGAAGGCCGCGAGCATACCGGTGGACTCTGCGTGCTCCATCTCCAGTGACACCCTGGCTCGAATGCAACCGCAGAAGAGAGGCAGGCAGTCGGGCTGAACGACCCCCTCGACCGCCCGCTGCCTGGTCCGGCTGATGGCCCCCTTGGCCAAGCCCAGGGGCAGTCCTATGAGGAGGCCTTCCGATCTGCCCGCTCCCCTCCGCACAGGATGCCCAAAGCTCAGGAGCGTGGGACTGAAGTGTAACCAGAATTTGAGGAGCAGCCCCCTCAAATATTGAAATATTGCAACCTCACACATTCAACATAGACATGGAACACGGACTCTTCCAGACCGCAGAAATTGCTAAGTTCCTCTCAAAGGAACAATGGTCGGTCATACATGGCCTGGAGGCGTGGCAACCCATTTACATGGAGGTGGGAGTGCCTTCTTTTAGATCACCGTCTTATTTTAAATCCACCCTGACACTCCCAGTGTAGTGCTGAGGGAGTGCTGCACTGTCGGAAGTGCTGTCTTTCGGATGAGACGTTAAACCGAGGCCCCGTCTGCTCTCTCAGGTGGATGTAAAAGATCCCATGGCACTATATCGAAGAGAGCAACAGAGTTATCCCCGGTGTCCTGGGCCAATATTTATTCCTCAATCAACATCACTGAAACAGATTATCTGGGTCATTATCATATCGCTGTATGTGGGAGCTTGCTGTGCGCAAATTGGCTGCCAGGTTTCCCACATTACAACAGTGACTACACTCCAAAAGGTACTTCATTGGCCTATACTCATTGGAGTTCAGAAGATTGAGAGGTGATCGTATCGAAACACTTAAGGTAATGAGGGGGCTCGACAAGGTGGATGGAGAGAGGATATTTCCACTGATAGGGGAAACTAAAACTAGGGGAGATAGTCTCAGAAGAGAAGCGGTCGCCCATTTAAAACTGAAATGAGGAGGAATTTCTTCTCTCAGAGGGTTTGTAAATCTGTGGAATTTTCTGCCCCAGAGAGCTGTGGAGGCTGGGTCATTGAATATATTTAAAGCGGAGATAGACAGATTTTTGAGCGATAAGGGAATAAAGGGTTATGGGGAGCGAGCTGAGTCCATGATCAGATCAGCCATGATTTTATTGAATGGCGGAGCAGGCTCAAGGGGCCAGGTGACCTACTCCTGCTCCTATTTTTTATGTTCTTATGTTCTTAAGCGCTTTGAGACGTCCGATGGTCATGAAAGGCGCTATATTTTTTTAAAAATGCAAGTCAAGTACAATATGTAATTGTTGGAAGGATTACAGGGGAGTTGAGGAGAATGTTTTTCACTCAGAGGGTGGTAGAGGCAGAAACCCTCATCACATTTGGATATGCTCTTCAAGTGCCGTAACCTACAAGGCTACGGACCAAGAGCTGGAAAGTGGGATTAGGATGGATAGCTCTTTGTCGGCTGGCACAGACACGATGGGCCGAATGGCCTCCTTGTTTGCTGTAAATTTCTATGATTCTAACAACACAGAAGGAGGCCATTCGGCCCATCGTGCCTGTGCCGGCTCTTTGAAAGGCCTGTCTAATTTAACCCCACACCCTAGTTTTCCTCCATAACCCTGAAAATCAATCCTCTTGAAGCAGGTGTCCAATGGCCTTTTGAAAGTTGCTGTGGAATCTGATTGCACAACCCTTTCCAGGGTACTTTCCAGGACTAAACAACCTTCTGTGTGAAGACATCTCTCCTCTTCTCCCCTCTAGTGCATTTGGCATGAGGAAGGCCATTTGGCCCATCCTTCTATAGATACCCAAAGTTAACCATACCCTTTGCAGCATCCAATTATATCTTCAATGGATCCTAGCTACAATACTTTATCTGGGAGTCCATTTCACACACTTATCAGGCATTGTTTCACTCCCTCTACCTCCCCCTACCTCCCCCTTCCTTCCCCCTCCCTCTCCACCTCCTTCCCCCTCCCTCCCCCTCACTCCTCTCTCTCCCCTTCCCCTCCTTCCCTCTCTCCCCCTCCTTCTCTCTCCCCCTCCCTCCCTCTCTCCTCCTCCCTCCCTCAATCTCTCCCCTTCCTCCCTCTCTCCCCCTCCCTTCCTCCCTCCCCTCCCTCTCTCCCTCTCTCTCTCCCTCTCTCTCTCCCTCTCTCCCCTCCCTTTCGCCCCCCTCTCTCCTCTTTCCTCCCTCCTCCTCCCCTCCCTCCCTTTCTCTTCTCCCCCTCCCTCCCTTTCTCTCCCCCACTCCCTCCCTTTCTCTCCCCCCTCCCTCCCTCTCTTTCTCCCCCCCTCCCTCCCTCCCTTTCTCTCCCCCCCCTCCCTCCCTCCCTTTCTCTCCCCCCATCCCTCTCCCCCCTCCCTCTCCCCCCTCCCTCTCCCTCCCTCCCCCCTCCCTCTCCCTCCCTCCCTCTCCCCCCTCACTCCCTCCCTCTCCCCCCTCACTCCCTCCCTCCCTCTCCCCCCTCACTCCCTCCCTTTCTCCCCCTGCCTCTCTCCTCCTCTCTCCCCCACCATCCTTCTCCCCTTCCCTCCCTCTCTCCCCGGGGCGGGGCGTGGCAGGAGCGGGGCGCGGCGCTATGCACTGGGCCGTGTAGTGCTGCCCATGGGATGGGCTCTCACCTTAATTAAAGGGAAGGGCCCAAGCTGCATACTCTGCAGTAATGAAAGGGTCCTACCTGGACCCCCATGGAGGCGGGGGGGAAACCGTGCGAACAGACCAGCACTCAAGCAGAGCAGCGGTCTGACCGATCGCGGCACGGGCACCCACATTCAAAGCGCCAGCGGGGCGCAGGAAAAAGTGGCAACATTTTTTTTTTCTAAATGCACCACACCTCCCCTTTAAGCAGCGCCCCGCGAGCGACATGGCTTCCAGTTCACGTCCCGTGAAACTATCGCTGTCATTGCCCAGTGCAGCTTCGGGGGGTGGCGGGGTGGATATCCAATTTAGGGTCTGGGCTGCTAAAGGGGCGCTGCACTCGGTGATGACGTCATCATGCCTGGTGCAGCGGAGCGGGGCACTACCGGTTACCGCTGCGAAACACCCGCCGAATTTAGCGGGAGTCGTTAGTAGCGGGTGAAAAGCCATTTGCGCCCCATTAGCCGCCCCCCACCCCCCCCCCCCCGCTCCCGCTGACGGGAGTTGCAAATGATCAGAATTTCCAGGCCTATGTCTGTAAACGCTTGGCCACTTTTGCCACTTACTCCTGTGCTCCGTGACGGAGAGGCATTAGTTGCTGAGGTGATTTAAGGTTTCCGACAAGTGTTCGCCGTCAGCACAGCAGAGGTCAGAACTCAAACCAAGACCTCAACCTCAACCTGTTCCTTTGCCTGCGTTCCGCTTTGGCCTCGGCAAAAGATGGCAACCTGTGGAAACGCACCACAGCACAAGTCACGGCCTTCGGGAGAAACCAGGGAGGGGGGGGTGGAACTGGAGGAAAGAGGGAAGAGCAATGATGGAGGTTGATAACTCACTGGTAACACTTCCACAATGGGCTTGCACAGAGAACATGGCTAATTTGTTGATGCCTGGTCGCATCTCAATTTGTTTTGTTCCAAATCATTCGAAGCTCGCAGCCAGGTACAAAAATCAATCAAACCCGCCAGTGGAACATTAGCCTTTATCTCGAGGGGGGCTGGGTTCATCATCATAGGCAGTCCCTCAAAATTGAGGAAGACTTGCTTCCACTCCAAAAATGAGTATTATGTTTGCAATTACCATCGAATAACTCCACGAGGCCTTGTACTGTGAGTAAGAGCTGTGTGACTTCAGTCCATTTAAGACGACTGCAAAGTGAGAGGTAGCATGGTTGGCTGCCTTTTACATGCCCCTGCACATCAGGGCAGGCAACCCCTGGGGCCTCCAACAACAGCGCCCTCAGGTGGTACATTGTACATAGTGAATACAAAGAGTTTGCACACATGACACTTAGGTGACTGAATAATCCCCAGCATTGAAGCACTGACCACACTCGACCAGCTCCGCTGGGCAGGCCACATTGTCCGCATGCCAGATACGAGACTCCCAAAGCAAGCGCTCTACTCGGAGCTCCTTCACGGCAAACGAGCCAAAGGTGGGCAGCGGAAACGCTACAAGGACACCCTCAAAGCCTCCCTGATAAAGTGCAACATCCCCACTGACACCTGGGAGTCCCTGGCCAAAGACCACCCTAAGTGGAGGAAGTGCATCCGGGAGGGCGCTGAGCACCTCGAGTCTTGTCGCCGAGAGCATGCAGAAATCAAGCGCAGGCAGCGGAAAGAGCATGCGGCAAACCAGTCCCACCCACCCTTTCCCTCAACAACTATCTGTCCCACCTGTGACAGGGCCTGTGGCTCTCGTATTGGACTGTTCAGCCACCTAAGAACTCACTTCAGGAGTGGAAGCAAGTCATCCTCGATTCCGAGGGACTGCCTATGATGATGATGATGATGGGAACCACAGTCCCTGTCACAGGTGGGACAGATAGTCGTTGAGGGAAAGGGTGGGTGGGGAGTCTGGTTTGCCGCACGCTCCTTCCGCTGCCTGCGCTTGATTTCCGCGTGCTCTCGGCGACGAGACTCGAGGTGCTCAGCGCCCTCCCGGATGCACTTCCTCCACTTAGGGCGGTCTTTGGCCAGGGATTCCCAGGTGTCAGTGGGGATGTTATCAGGGAGGCTTTGAGGGTGTCTCGAGGGGGGCTGGGTTACAAACAGGAGGAAGGGATGCTTCAGTTGTACAGAGCCTTGGTCAGACCCCCAACTGGACTAACCCGTTCAGTTTTGGGCACTGCACCTCAGGAAGATCTATTGGAAGAGGGAACAGCGCAGATTCACAAGAACAATACCGGGGCTTAGAGGGTTAAACTATGAGGACTGGTTGCATAAGCTTGGCTTGTATTGCCTTGAGTATAGAAGCTTGAGGGCTGATTTGATCGAGGAGTTTTAAAATGCTCAAAGCATTCGATAGGGTAGATATTTCCTCCGATGGGAGAATCAAGAACGAGGGGGAATAAGCTTAAAATTAGAGCTAGACCATTCAGGAGGAAAATCAGGAAACAGGTTTAAATGCAAAGGGTAGTGGAAATCTGGAATTCTCCCTCACAAGGCTGTGGATACTGGGGATAATTGGGGCTTTCAAGAAAAAAAAAGGAAAGCCTTGCATTTATATAGCCCCTTTCACAACCTCAGGAGGTCCCGAAGCTCTTAACCGTCAACGAAGTACTTTTTGGAGTGTAGTCACTGTTGTAATGTGAGAAACGCAGCAGCCAATTTTGCGCAAAGCAAGAGCCCACAAACAGCAACGTGATGATCAGATCACATTTTTTTGTTAGTGATGTTGATTGAGGGATAAATATTGGCCCCAGGGACACCGGGGATAACTCCCCTGCTCTTCTTCGAAACAGTGCCGTGGGAATCTTTTACGCTCACCTGAGAGAGCAGACGGGGCCTCGGTTTAACGTCTCCTCCAGAAGACGGCACCTCCGACAGTGCAGCGCTCCCTCAGCACTGCACTGGGAGTGTCAGCCTGCGATCGCTAGATTTTTGTTCGGTAAGGGTGTCGAGGGATATGGAGCTAAGGCGGGTAAATGGAGCTGAGGTACAGATCAGACATGATCTCATTGAATGGCGCAGCAGGTTAGAGGGGCTGAATGGCCGACTCCTGCTCCTATTAATGTCCTAGTTTCAAAATCAATGCATTCTGTGAACTGTGACACACCTCTCGATCAAACCCTGTCTATCTAGAACATAATAAGAACATAAGAAATAGGAGCAGGACTCGGCCATACGGCCCCTCGAGCCTGCTCCGCCATTTAATACAATCATGGCTGATCCGATCATGGACTCAGGTCCACTTCCCTGCCCGCTCCCCATAACCCCTTAATCCCTTATCGGTTAAGAAGCTGTCTATTTCTGTTTTAAATGTATTCAGTGTCCCGGCTTCCACAGCTCTCTGAGTCAGCGAATTCCACAGATTTACAACCCTCTCTTTCTTTCTCTTAATTCCTTTACTGTTTCCTTGTACCTGTAATCGTATTCGTGTAAAAATAAATTCCAGTAGATATGGAGACATTACTGGGAGAGAGAGTTGAGTCATTTGACTGTTGCATACTGTGTTTATGGGTGTGTTTTGTGGCTGGCACAGTTTATTATCCTCTGGATTACAGTTAGAAATACCAGTCTCGTGGTTTGGCCCACCTTCACAGATTCTGTTTCACTCTCTTTCTCATGGACTGACACAATCAGACTCCCATTTGCTAGTTTTCAATGGAATCAGATGTCTAATGGCCTCTGGTGCGCCATCTGCAGGCCGACAGAACATTAGCAAGAATTTATTGCCTTTTTCGCAATTTAAATTCCATATATAATAATAACTTTAATTTATCTAGTGCCTTTAACGTAGTAAAATGTCCCAAGGCGCTTCACAACAGTGTTACAGACAAACTGATAAATTTGACACCGAGCCACAGAAGAAATGAAGGCAGATTATCACAAGTTTGTTTAAAGAGGGAGGTTTTAACCAACGTCTTAAAGAAGGAAAGAGAGGTAGAGAGCCGGAGAGGTTTAGGGAGGGAGTTCCAGAGCTTGGGGCCCAGGCAACAGAAGGCACGGCCACCAATGGTTGAGAGTTATAATGAGGGATGTTCAAGAGGCCAGAATTAGAGGAGCGCAGACATCTTGTGGGGTTGTACAGCTGGAGGAGATTACAGAGATAAGGGAGGGGCGAGGCCCTGGAGGGATTTGTAAACAAGGATGAGAATTTTGAAATCGAGGCGTTGTTTAACCGGGAGCCAATGTAGGTCAGCGAGCACAGGGGGTAATGGATGATCTTGACTTGGTGCGGGTTAGGACACGGTCTGCTGAGTTTTGAATGACTTCAAGTATATAAATATTAATAGCTGAATTTCTCTAAGGGCCTGTATATATTTAATCTATAATCTAGCAAAGAGTCAGTCTTCAGGAGTAGAGGAGGGGTATGGAGAAAATTAAATTCCCTTTGAATTTTTCTGGTCTTATTAAAAGAGCTGTAATTAACGTTAATACTGTTCTGGGCATTTTAATCGACTATTTCTGCAGAATATTTTTGCCGAAACATGAAGTGGTTGGAACACCACTTGGGCAGCAGACTGACAGCAGACAAGAATAGTGGCTGCATCCACATGATGCACTGCAGCAACTCGCCAAGGCTTCTTCGGCAGCACCTCCCAAACCCGCGACCTCTACCACCGAAAAATGGAAAACTAGCTCATCGTAATGTTCCAGTCTGAGGGAAACAACTGACCCCGAGACAGATTCTGCTGCATTCCTTTCACTTCCAACATGATTGGAACCTCTAGCCTCGCTTCTATTCTAGTCTTCCCTTCTGTAGGATCGCCCAGACTCCCAAACCCGTGAACTCTATCACCTAGAAGGACAAGGGCAGCAGGCGCATGGGAACACCACCACCTCCACGTTCCCCTCCAAGTCACACACCATCCTGACTTGGAAATATATCGGCCGTTCCTCCATCGTCGCTGGGTCAAAATCCTGGAACTCCCTCCCCATCAGCGCTGTGGGAGCACCTTCACCACACGGACTGCAGCGGTTCAAGAAGGCGGCTCACCACCACCTTCTCAAGGGCAATTAGGGACGGGCAATAAATGCCACCTTGCCAGCGACGCCCACATCCCGAGAATAAATAAAAATAAATTAGCATGCACACATCTGAACTGCCTAAGGTTAACAATGGTCACTGCCGTAGTGGAGAGCACTTTGTTCTGCCACAATATTGGGCTTACAAAATAAATTGGGAGGAGGAATATATATTAGCTCATTCATCTGTACTTCACCAAGTTGTCTCTTCACTAATTGACACCTTTAGAGTACTGCGTACAGTTCTGGTCGCCGTATTATGGAAAGTATATCATCACCATAAGCAGTCTCTCGAACGAGGATGACTTGTTTCCACATGAGTTCACAGATGTTTCAATGAAGGACCCGATATTCCAGTCCTGAACTCCAGGGGTGGACGATGCCTGTGCGTGGATTTTTTTAACGTGGGGTGGCCGTTGCACACCAGCCACCACACGGGCTTGACAGAGCTAGGTCTTGGTCCAGTGACAAGGGTTAACCAGGACGACTGGAGACCTGCTCTGCTGCACGGACCCAGTGCGCGCACATATCGCAGTGTGGGCTGGGCCCGTGCTGCCCCTGGGCCCTCGGCTCTTCTGGGCCCCGTACCCTCATTCGCTGCACCTCTGCCACAATCTCTCGCCGCCCCTCCGCACCAAACATTTTCCGCACCTCCGCCACGATCACTCGCCGACTCTCAGCCATAATCCCTCACCGCTCCTCTGCCCCGATCGTTCATAGAAACATAGAAAATAGGTGCAGGAGCAGGCCATTCAGCCCTTCTAGCCTGCACCGCCATTCAATGAGTTCATGGCTGAACATTCAACTTCAGTACCCCCTTCCTGCTTTCTCGCCATAACCCTTGATCCCCCGAGTAGTAAGGACTTCATCTAACTCCCTTTTGAATATATTTAGTGAATTGGCCTCAACTACTTTCTGTGGTAGAGAATTCCACAGGTTCACCACTCTCTGGGTGAAGAAGTTTCTCCTCATCTCGGTCCTAAATGACTTACCCCTTATCCTCAGACTGTGACCCCTGATTCTGGACTTCCCCAACATTGGGAACATTCTTCCTGCATCTAACCTGTCTAAACCCGTCAGAATTTTAAACGTTTCTATGAGGTCCCCTCTCATTCTTCTGAACTCCAGTGAATACAAACCCAGTTGATCCAGTCTTTCTTGATAGGTCAGTCCCGCCATCCCGGGAATCAGTCTGGTGAATCTTCGCTGCATTCCCTCAATAGCAAGAATGTCCTTCCTCAAGACCAAAACTGTACACAATACTCCAGGTGTGGCCTCACCAAGGCCCTGTACAACTGTAGCAACACCTCCCTGCCCCTGTATTCAAATCCCCTCGCTATGAAGGCCAACATGCCATTTGCTTTCTTAACCGCCTGCTGTACCTGCATGCTAACCTTCAATGACTGATGTACCATGACACCCAGGTCTCGTTGCACCTTCCCTTTTCCTAATCTGTCACCATTCAGATAATAGTCTGTCTCTCTGTTTTTACCACCAAAGTGGATAACCTCACATTTATCCACATTATACTTCATCTGCCATGCATTTGCCCACTCACCTAACCTATCCAAGTCACTCTGCAGCCTAATAGCATCCTCCTCGCAGCTCACACTGCCACCCAACTTAGTGTCATCCGCAAATTTGGAGATACTGCATTTAATCCCCTCGTCTAAATCATTAATGTACAATGTAAACAGCTGGGGCCCCAGCACAGAACCTTGCGGCACCCCACTAGTCACTGCCTGCCATTCTGAAAAGTACCCGTTTACTCCTACTCTTTGCTTCCTGTCTGACAACCAGTTCTCAATCCACGTCAGCACACTACCCCCAATCCCATGTGCTTTAACTTTTCACATTAATCTCTTGTGTGGGACCTTGTCGAAAGCCTTCTGAAAGTCCAAATATACCACATCAACTGGTTCTCCTTTGTCCACTTTACTGGAAACATCCTCAAAAAATTCCAGAAGATTTGTCAAACATGATTTCCCTTTCACAAATCCATGCTGACTTGGACCTATCATGTCACCATTTTCCAGATGCACTGATATGACATCCTTAATAATTGATTCCATCATTTTACCCACTACTGAGGTCAGACTGACCGGTCTATAATTCCCTGTTTTCTCTCTCCCTCCTTTTTTAAAAAGTGGGGTTACATTGGCTACCTTCCACTCGATAGGAACTGATCCAGGGTCTATGGAATGTTGGAAAATGACTGTCAATGCATCCACTATTTCCAAGGCCACCTCCTTAAGTACTCTGGGATGCAGTCCATCAGGCCCTGGGGATTTATCGGCCTTCAATCCCATCAATTTCCCCAACACAATTTCCCGACGAATAAAGATTTCCCTCAGTTCCCCCTCCTTACTAGACCCTCTGACCCCTTTTATATCCGGAAGGTTGTTTGTATCCTCCTTAGTGAATACCGAACCAAAGTACTTGTTCAATTGGTCTGCCATTTCTTTGTTCCCCGTTATGACTTCCCCTGATTCTGACTGCAGGGGACCTACGTTCGCCGCATCTCTGCAACGATCTCTCGCCGCTCATCTGCCCCGACCTTCCCGCTTCTCCGCTGTACCAGGGCCCTGCTGATGTTCCTACCCACGCTCTAAATGACAGCCTGGGTTTTGATGATGTCACCCAGTCACCCGCCTCGAAGCCATCACACACTTGGAGCGGCTCACGCTGGAAGTTGGAGTGGTATAAGAGCAAAAAAGATATAGAGGCACTGGAGAGGATGATAACCAGAAATGCGAGGGTATACATAACAGGGAAGGATGAACAGGCTGGGTCTCTCTTCTCTTGAACAAAGAAGGCTGAGGGGTGACCTAATAGAGGTCTTTAAAATTATTAAACATTTTGATAGAGTAGATACAGAGAGAATGTTTTCACTTGTGGGGAAGAGCATAACTAGAGACCATCAATATAAGATCGTCACCATGAAATCCAATCGGGAATTCAGAAGAAATTTCTTTACCTAAAGAGTGGTGAGAATGTGGAACTCGCTCCCACAGGGAGTGATTGAAGCGAATAGTATCGATGCATTTAAGGGGAGGCTGGACAAGCGTATGAGGGAGAAGGGAATAGAGGGTTATGCTGATCGATTTAGATGAGGAAAGACAGGAGGAGGCTCGAGTGGAGCATAAACGCCGGCATGGACTGGTTGGGCTGAATGGCCTCTTTCTGTGCCATATATCCTGTGTAATTTTGAAAAGCCTACAGTGACTTCACTGCACTATTCGACTGTCTCTTGAATGGCTCCAGGTTGTTGCCCAATCAAGAAGTCCATTCCTCCCTGAGCACTCCTGGTGTGAAGAAGGGAGTCTCACTGGAAGGGATCACGGCTCGGACAGTGTTACTGCTCTCTCTGTATCTCGCTCTCTGAAGGGGACTGCTTGCTGGGAGTGTGGGAACGCAGAATTTAACCTTAATGCCGTGTTTGGGTAAATATTGTTAGCTTATTTGACAGTGGGATCTGGAGTTTGTCATCATCTGATTTCTGTATTATCCTCTTCCAACGGAGATTTACCTTTAATTATCCTGTATTTATTTTCTCTGCTGCATTGTTTTTGCTTGAACAGCAAACAGTTTAAATATTATCTGCGGAGCTGGCTAACTGGCTCTTGTTTCAGCCGTGGCTCAGTGGGCAGCACTCTCGCCTCTGAGTCAGAAGGTTGTGGGTTCGAGTCCCACTCCAGGGACTTGAGCATAAACATCCAGGTTGACACTTTGGGGGGTGCTGCACTGTCAGAGGTGCCGTCTTTCAAATGAGACGTAAAACTGAGGCCCCGTCTGCCCTCTCAGGTGGATGTAAGAGATCCCATGGGACTATTTCGAAGAAGAGCAGGGGAGTTATCCTCGGTGTCCTGGGGCCCATATTTATCCCTCAATCAACATCACTAAAACAGATTATCTGTCCATTGCCAAATAGCTATTGGTGGGAGCTTGCTGTGTGCAAATTGGCTGCCGTGTTTCCTACATTAGAACAGTAACTATTCTTCAAGTGTACCTCATTGGCTGTAAAGTGCTTTGAGACATCCGGTGGTCGTGAAAGGCGTTTTTTTTTTTAACGATTGTAGGCAGGAACAGTGAGATCCGAAACGCTGGGCTCAGTAGCTGAAAGGCCCCAGGGGCTAGCCCTCTACCCAGCAGCTTGACAGAGCTAGGTCTTGGTCCAGTGGCAAGGGTTAACCAGGACGACTGGAGACCTGCTCTGCTGCACAGACCGAGCGCACACACATATCGCAGTGTGGGCTGGGCCCGTGCTGCCCTTGGGCCCTCGCCTCTTCTGGGCCCCAGATTCACGCCTCTCCTGGGCCCCAGTCACTTCCCTCGACAGACTCTTGCCGCTCCTTCGCCCCTCCTGCTGTGCCTGCCCGCGCAGCAATCAGCGACCTGGCTTCGCAGCCGTCGCCCTCCTGCGGCAGCACGCGCTGCTCCCTGCAGTGGTATGTCACTGCATGCTGCTCCCTCCGATGGCCCCGGTCTGCCAATGGTCTTGCATTAAACGTGCAGGAACCAATGCAGACAAGTTTTGGATGTACTGAAATAGATGACCAACGGAAAATGGGAAACCAGCCAGGAGAGTAGTGGAATAATCAAATCTGGAGGTCGAAAGATGTGGGTGAAGGTTTCGCTGGCAGATCGGCGGATGCAGGGATGGAGGATGGCGATGTTACGGAGGTGGAAGAGTATGTGGGATCAGAAGCTCAACTCAGGGTCAAACTGGACGCCAGGATTGTGAACAGTCTGGTTTGGTTTGAGGCAATGGCCGGGGAGGGGTTGTAATCCATGGCTTAAGAACATAAGAATTAGGAGCAGGAGTAGGCCATTCGGCCCCTTGAGCCTGCTCCGCCATTCAGTAAGATCATGGCTGATCTCAAAGCGCTGGAGAAGTACTAGCGCTGCCTCCGCAAGATCCTGCTAATCCACTGGGAGGACAGACGTACCAAGGTCAGTGTTCTCGCTTAGGCCAACATCCCCAGCATCGAAGCACTGACCACACTCAACCAGCTCTGTTGGGCAGCCACATCGGCCGCATACCCGACACGAGACTCCCTAAGCAAACGCTCTACTCGGAACTCCTGCACGGCAAGCGAGCCCCAGATGGGCAGACTAAACGTTACAAGGACACCTTCAAAGCCTCCTTGATAAAATGCAACATCCCCACCGGCATCTGGGAGTCCCTGACCCACGACTGCCCTAAGTGGAGGAAGTGCATCCGGGAGGGCGCTGAGCACCTCGAGTCTCGTCGCCGAGAGCATGCAGAAACCAAGCACAGGCAGCAGAAGGAGCGTGTGACAAACCAGACTCCCCACCCACCCTTTCCTTCAACCACCTGTGACAGAGACTGTAATTCCTGCATTGGATTGTACAGCCACTTAAAAACTCACTTTTAGAGTGGAAACACCTTTCGAGGGACTGCCTATGATGATGACGATCATGGCTGATCGTCTATCTCAACATCACTTTCTTGCACTATCCCCATATCCCTTGAGTCCCTTAATATTTAAAAATCTATCGACCTCTGTCTTGAATATACTCAATGACTGAGCCTCCACAGCCCTCTCGGGTAGAGAATTCCAAAAATTCAGCACCCTCTGAGTGAAGAAATTTACATAAGAACATAAGAAATAGGAGCAGGAGTAGACCATAAGGCCCCTCGAGCCTGTTCCGCCATTCAATAAGACGATGGCTGATCTGATCATGGACTCAGCTCCACTTCCCCGCCCGCTCCCCATAATTCTTTATCCCCTTATCGCTTAAGAAATTGTCTTTTTCTGTCTTAAATTTATTCAATGTCCCAGCTTCCACAGCTCTCTGAGGCAGCGAATTCCACAGATTTACAACCCTCTGAGAGAAGAAATTTCTGCTCATCTCAGTTTTAAATGGGCGGCCCCTTATCTTACGATCATACCCTCTAGTTCTAGTCTCCCCCATCAATGGAAACATCCTCTCTGCATCCACCTTGTCAAGCTCCCTCATAACCTTATACGTTTCGATAAGATCACCTCTCATTTTTCTGAAGTCCAATGAGTAGAGGCCCAACCTCCTCAACCTTTCCTCATAGTCAAGCCCCCTTCTCCCCATCTCAGTCCTAAATGGCCGACCCTTTATTCTGGGACTGGGACCCCTGGTTCTAGACTCTTCAGCCAGGGGGAAACATCCTCCCTGCATCTACCCTGTCGAGCCTGTAAGAATTTTGTACGTTTCAATGAGATCACCTCTCATTCTTCTAAACTCTAGAGTATATAGGCCTAGTCTGCTCAATCTCTCTTCATAAGAATCAGTTTGGTTTGGGTAAGGTATTTGTGGTGAAGACTGAAAGACGATGGCTTCGGTCTTCCCAATGTTTAACTAGAGAAAATCATGGCTTATTCAACACTGATCTTTGATTGGATGACTTCTTTTGCCCAATACTACACCAAGCCAGCCAGTCAATCACGAGAAGCCATATAATGTTCCCAGACCAGTGTATACAGCCTGACGCTCAGTGGCGACATTTCACTTCAGAACTGACAAAGGAATTGGCAATTAGACCACGCCCACACCATAAGGCTTCCTTCAGGTGTCTGCACAGGCCCTGAGACTATTTTCAGACTGCAGCTTGTGTCAGCCGTGGCCCAGTGCGTAGCACTCTCTCGCCTTTAAGTCAGAAGGTTGTGGGTTCAAATCCCACTCCAGAGACTTGAGCACAAACATCCAGGCTGACACTCCCAGTGCAGTACTGAGGGAGCGCTGCACTGTCGGAGGTGCCGTCTTTCAGATGAGACGTTAAACTGAGACCCTGTCTGCTCTCTCGGGTGGACATAAAAGATCCCATGGTGCTATTTTAAAGAAGAGCAGGGGAATTATCCCCGTTGTCCTGCTCAATATTTATCCCTTAATCAACATAATCCAAAAAAACCCAGATTATCTGGTCATTATCACATTGCTGTGTGTGGGAGCTTGCTGTGCGCAAATTGGCTGCCGCATTTCCCACATTACAGCAGTGACTACACTCCAAAAGTACTTCATTGGCTGTAAAGCGCTTTGGGATATCCGGTGGTCGTGAAAGGCGCTATATAAATGCAAGTCTTTCATTCTTTGCAGGTGAGAGATCCCTGAAGCCTAACCCCTTCACAGTGATGGTACACTTGTATTGGTAATGCACCCAAGGATGGATACAAGATAGCAAGGAGCAAGGGAGAGAGAGAAAAGCTTAACTCAAAGCATTACTAACTTACAATACAACTGCTGGACAATGTAAAAAAGAAAGACTTGCATTTATATAGCACCTTTCACAACCTCTGGCTGGACTGTTGGAAGCAAAAGATTGGCAATTACTCAATGATGCTGTGACTGGGGAGGGGGCAAATTGCGGTATCGGAACAACAACAACAACTTTTATTTAAATAGCACCGTTAACGTAGTAAAATGTCCCAAGGCGCTTCGGAGCAGTGTTATAAGAAGGATGAGCCAGGTGTGTCAAATGAATTCCCTCCTTTGTATTTATCGTAAGTACATTTACATAATGACTCAGGTTTGCCCTGAATTTGTGTTGCTTCTCATTACAACTTTCTCATCCAGCAAACGATCCAAAGGTGGGCAGAGGAAACGTTACAAGGGACACCCTCAAAGCCTCCCTGATAAAGTGCGACATCCCCACTGACACCTGGGAGTCCCTGGCCATAGGCGGCCCTAAGTGGAGGAAGTGCATCCGGGAGGGCGCTGAGCAACTCGAGTCTCATCGCCGAGAGCATGCAGAAACCAAGCGCAGGCAGCGGAAGGAGCGCGCGGCAAACCTGTCCCACCCACCCCTTCCCTCAACGACTATCTGTCCCACCTGTGACAGGGACTGTGGCTCTCGTATTGGACTGTTCAGCCACCTAAGGACTCATTTTTAGAGTGGAAGCAAGTCTTCCTCGATTCCGAGGGACTGCCTATGATGATGAATTTGCCTTCAGCAAAGGTGGCTCAATTCAGCTGGACATTGCTCACAGCTGCCCTCACCTGGGCAATGATGGTACAGCATCATAGAATCTCAACCCGACCCACACTGATTGCCAGGGAGCAATCAATGTTTTAAAACAAAGTAACATTGTGCGGACGGAGCAAATTCGCAGCAGGTTTACTGAAGCCTCGAGAACAACCCGACTCCTGCATTAAATGTATTTCAGGAAAGATGTCACGGTGTCTTGTGCAGGGACCGTAAGGGTCACAGAGGCATCGCCAAGATGCAGTGTCTGTTTCCGAGCTGTCAGACGCTTTTTAAGCTGTCTGCAATTTATTTTTGTGTAGCGGGGGTGGGGGGAGTGGGGGGGGGGGGGGGGAGTGCGTGCTGTGTCAGTTTATTGAAGCTGTCAGCATTTGCTGAGCTGGCAGGTGGAGCCATGCTTCATGGAATGTCTTAGAAACACAGAAACATAGAAAATAGGTGCAGGAGTAGGCCATTCGGCCCTTCTAGCCTGCACCGCCATTCAATGAGTTCATGGCTGAACATTCAACTTCAGTACCCCATTCCTGCTTTCTCGCCATACCCCTTGATCCCCCTAGTAGTAAGGACTTCATCTAACTCCTTTTTGAATATATTTAGTGAATTGGCCTCAACAACTTTCTGTGGTAGAGAATTCCACAGGTTCACCACTCTCTGGGTGAAGAAGTTCCTCCGCATCTCGGTCCTAAATGGCTTACCCCTTATCCTTCGTCTTGCTGCAGGCATTGGAAAATATGTCCTTCTTCGACTGCTCAAGGTTCCTAGGAGGAAAGAGGGGACAACCCCAGCTGTGGACCTTACTGCAGCCTGCACATACTGCAGCCAGCAGCATCATAGAGATACAGCTGCTGTCAGGGGGGGATAGGTTATCAACATAGTGCGATGAAGTCACTGTAGGCTTTTCAAGATTACACAGGATTACACAGGATAGACGGCACAGAAACTGGCCATTCGGCCCAACCAGTCCGTGCCGGCGTTTATGCCCCACTCGAGCCTCCTCCCGTCTTTCCTCATCTAACTCTATCAGCATAACCCTCTATTCCCTTCTCCCTCATATACTTGTCCAGCCTCCCCTTAAATGCATCGATACTATTCGCCTGGGTAGTGGCTGGTGTGCAACGGCCACCCCACGTTAAAAAAATCTAGGTACAGACATCTTCCACCCTTCACGAAGTAGTTCGGGATCCGGAATATTAGGTCCTTCATTGAAACACCTGTGAACTCATCCCTTTTTGGCGTGGGAGCAAGTCATCCTCGCTTCGAGGGGCTGCCTATGATGATGATGATCATTTGTTCCTGGCCATCCAGTGCCCCCAATTTAAAATTCTCATCCTTGTGTTTAAATCTCTTCATGGACTTGACCCTCTCTTTCTCTCTAACCTCCCCCAGCCCTAGAATTTATGTCCACAAAAAGCGGGACAAATCCAATCAGTCCAATTACCGCCCCATCAGTCTACTCTCAATCATCAGTAAAGTGATGGAAGGTGTCATCCACAGTGCCATCGAGCGGCACTTACTCACCAATAGCCTGCTCACCGATGCTCAGCTTGGGTTCCGCCAGGACCCCTCGGCTCCAGACCTCATTACGGCCTTGGTCCAATCATGGACAAAAGAGCTGAATTCCAGAGGAGTTGAGAGTGACTGCCCTTGACATCAAGTCAGCATTTGACCGTGTGTGGCATCAAGGAGCCAGAGTAAAACTGAAATGAATGGAAATCCAGGTCTGTTGGTGGTGGAGGGAGTGAATGTTTAAAGTGGTGGACGGGCTGCTTTGTCCTGGATGGTGTCGAGCTTCTTGAGTGTTGTTGGAGCTGCACTCACCCAGGCAAGTGGAGAATATTCCATCACACTCCTGACTTGTGCCTTGTAGATGGTGGATTCTGTTCTCTTGTGCACCCCCATCCCTTTGTCCCACTAATGGTGACCAGGCCTCTGCTCTGACACTCCTATCCCTCCTCTGCCTCCATCTCCCTTTTCTCCTTTAAACCCACCAAGTTTTTGGTTACCCCTCCTAGTACCTCCTTCTTTGCCTCAGCATCCATTTTTCTCAGATTACGCCTCGGATAATCTCTCGATGTTAAAGGTGCTCTGTAAACACAAGTTGTTATTAAACCGATTCCATCAACAATCAACAACATGAATGCACTGAATCGCCATGGAACGGGGTCCAAACGTGTAGTAATTGGTCTAGTGTGTGTGTGTCTCGGGGTCTAGGGGTCTAGACTGGGTGTTTGGCGGGGGGAGGGGGTGTCTGGGTGTAGGGGGGGTCTAGGTGTAGGGGGATCTGAGCTGGGTGTAGGGGGGATCTGGGTGTGGGGGGGGTGTCTGGGGTGTGTATTCGGGGGGGGGGGAGGTCTGGGTGTAGGGGGGGTCTGGGCTGGGTGTAGGGGAGATCTGGGTGTGGGGGGGTGTCTGGGGTGTGTATTCGGGGGGGGGGTTCTGGGTGTAGGGGGGGTCTGGGCTGGGTGTAGGGGAGATCTGGCTGTGGGGGGGGGTCTGGCTGTAGGGGAGGTCTGGATGTAGGGGGATCTGGGCTGGGTGTAGGGGGATCTGGGCTGGGTGTAGGGGGATCTGGGCTGGGTGTAGGGGGATCTGGGCTGGGTGTAGGGGGGTCAGGGCTGGGTGTAGGGGGGATCTGGCTGTGGGGGGGAGGTCTGGGTGTAGGGGAGGTCTGGATGTAGGGGGATCTGGGCTGGGTGTAGGGGGATCTGGGCTGGGTGTAGGGGGGTCAGGGCTGGGTGTAGGGGGGTCTGGGCTGGGTGTAGGGGGGTCTGGGCTGGGTGTAGGGGGGTCTGGGCTGGGTGTAGGGGGGATCTGGCTGTGGGGGGGAGGTCTGGGTGTAGGGGAGGTCTGGATGTAGGGGGATCTGGGCTGGGTGTAGGGGGGTCTGGGCTGGGTGTAGGGGGGTGTCTGGGCTGGATGTAGGGGGGTCTGGGCTGGGTGTAGGGGGGTCAGGGCTGGGTGTAGGGGGGTCTGGGCTGGGTGTAGGGGGGTCAGGGCTGGGTGTAGGGGGGTCTGGGCTGGGTGTAGGGGGGTCTGGGCTGGGTGTAGGGGGGTCTGGGCTGGGTGTAGGGGGGTCAGGGCTGGGTGTAGGGGGGTCTGGGCTGGGTGTAGGGGGGTCAGGGCTGGGTGTAGGGGGGGTCTGGGCTGGGTGTAGGGGGGATCTGGCTGTGGGGGGAGGTCTGGGTGTAGGGGGGTCAGGGCTGGGTGTAGGGGGGTCTGGGCTGGGTGTAGGGGGGATCTGGCTGTGGGGGGAGGTCTGGGTGTAGGGGGGTCTGGGCTGGGTGTAGGGGGGATCTGGCTGTGGGGGGAGGTCTGGGTGTAGGGGAGGTCTGGGTGTAGGGGGATCTGGGCTGGGTGTAGGGGGATCTGGGCTGGGTGTAGGGGGGTCAGGGCTGGGTGTAGGGGGGTGTCTGGGCTGGGTATAGGGGGGTCTGGGCTTGGTGTAGGGGGATCTAGGCTGGGTGTGGGCGGGGCCTGGGCTGGGTGTTTGGGAGGGGGGTCTGGGCTGGGTGTAGGGGGGATCTGGGTGTGGGGGGGGCTCTGGGCTGGGTATTCAGTGGAGGGTGGGGTCTGGTCTTCTTGTTCAGGGGGGGATTGGGCTGGGTTGGAGATTTGGATTACACATACATTGGTCCCTTCCATTGAGATTGGAACAGGTGTGTGTAATGTACATCCCACTGTGCAATCTAGATCTCCATGGAATAGCGTCTGTGTGCACGTAACATAGAGGCAATGGGGATGGGGTCAGTCAGTGTGTACCCTGAATCTCAATGGGATAAGGTCAATGCGTTACCAGGGTCCTGATGGAATGGAGTCAATAAATGACCCCGAGATTCTGTCTGGATGAGGTTCATGTGTAGATCCTAGTTCCTGCTGGGATGGTGTGTGACTCCGATCTTTGTTACGAATTGATATTAACTTTGTGCTTGGCTTCAGAAATTCGAAGTGGGCTACCAACTTTGTGTAAGTGTCAGCCGTGGCTCAGTGGGTAACACACTCACCTTTGAGTCAGAAGGTCGTGGGTCCAAGTCCCACTCCAGAGACTTGTGCTCATAAATCTAGGCCGACACTCCAGTGCAGTGCTGAGGGAGTGCTGTACTGTCGGAGGTGCCCTCTTTAGGATGAAACGTTAAACCGAGGCCCCGTCTGCTCTCTCAGGTGGATGTGAAAGAACCCATGGCACTATTTTGAAGAAGAGCAGGGGAGTTATCTCCGGTGTCCCGGCCAATATTTATCCCTCAATCAACATGACAAAAACAGATTATCTGGTCATTATCACATTTCTGTTTGTGGGAGCTTGCTGTGCGCAAATTGGCTGCCGTGTTTGCCACATTACAACAGCGGCTAAACTCCAAAAGTACTTCATTGGCTGTAAAGCGCTTTGGGACGTCCGGTTATCGTCAAAGGCGCTATATAAATGCAAGCCTTTCTTTCTTTTTCTCTCAGTGCATTGATTACTGGGATATCTATAATCAGTCAACTCCTAAAGCAGATTGTCTCTGAGTTAGAAAGAAGTACAGGATCAGTCGTGTAAAAGTAACCCCACTCACCACCAATGAGAACGACATTATTTTATCTCCTTGTTGGGAAAGATAATTTGACAGTAAATGGTTACATCAGACCTTCCTGGTACTTCTGTAAATGCAGACCACATCCTTACATAGTTTCGAATGAATCATTCTTTATAGCTCTGTGGGTGTGGTATCAGCTACAACTGGCATCCTTATGGGTACCTGTTCACTGTTGTAATATATGCACCTGTGAGTATGCTCACAGGTTTGCAAGCGCAGTTCTCCCCCGTCTGGAGTGGCGGCTGTCCTTCAGGAGCCGCTGCTCAGGAGTCCGTACCGCCACGAGCGCAGTTTTAGGTGGCGGACGGACGAGAGAGGGCTGTGTTTGGCAAGGTGACCAGGGTGGAGGAGCGGGCTGGATGGCGCTGATCCTGGGCCAACGTCCGCCGCGCGGCCGATGCCATCGAGTCGCTAAAAACAGCACTGGGCCCTGACTCCGTTAGGTGTGTCGAGGAGGCTCAAGCACGTGGGTAGATCCCGTCCGAACTGACCCCCGTCCGGACGGAATTCCTCATCGGCGCCAAACCCTGGAACCTCCCTCGGGAGCCGGCGCCTCACAACTTGAGCCGCCTCGGGGAAATCCCCTCCGTGCCTTTCAGTTCTGTGCGGAGGGGTTTCCTGTACGGGCTGCTCCTGCGTACTCTCAACCTTGCCATCCTCGTCTACCGTCCGGACACGCCATGGCGTGCCATCTTGCCGTCCGGAGGAGGCGGGGGTCCCCGATGGAGTGCACTCTATGCGGGAGTCCTCCCATTATTTATCGGGGACTTGGCCTGGAGGGTATTGCACGGAGCAGTCCCGTGCAATAAATTTTTAAGCCGGTTCACGGGCTCCCAGGCCGCCTGCAATTTCTGCGGTCTGGAGGAGTCCGTGTTCCACGTTTTTATTGAATGTGTGAGGTTGCAGCCCCTGTTCCAATATTTAAAGGGGCTGCTCCTGAAATTCTGGCTGCACTTCAGTCCCACGCTCCTGATCTTTGGGCACCCTGTGCTGAGGGGAGCGGGTAGGTCCGAAGGCCTCCTCGTAGGACTGCTCCTGGGCACGGCCAAGGGGGCCATCAGCCGGTCCAGGCAGCGGGCGGTCGAGTGGGTCGTTCAGCCTGACTGCCTGCCTCTCTTCCGCGGTTACATCCGAGCCAGGGTGTCCCTGGAGATGGAGCTCGCGGTGTCCACCGGTACGCTCGCGGCCTTCCGCGAGAGGTGGGCACCGGAGGGACTGGAGTGCACCATCACCCCCGGCAACCAAATTTTAATTTGATTTTATGTTTTAAAATTTAATTTGTTTTAATTGCCGGTGTTTTTAGTGTCCCCATCCTCTTTTATAGGGGGCACTTGTAAATTATATGGTTTTAATGCCCCCCCCAAAATTTTTTTTTAAAACCCCAAAAAAACAAAAAAAAAGAGGGCAGTTAATAGTGTTTGGAGTGTCCCTCAGATCGGGGGGCACTCGATCTAATGTTTATTTGTCCCCTCCCCCCCCCCCCGCAAAAGAGTTGCAAGCGCAGTTCTCCCCCGTCTGGAGTGGCGGCTGTCCTTCAGGAGCCGCTGCTCAGGAGTCCGTACCGCCACGAGCGCAGTTTTAGGTGGCGGACGGACGAGAGAGGGCTGTGTTTGGCAAGGTGACCAGGGTGGAGGAGCGGGCTGGATGGCGCTGATCCTGGGCCAACGTCTGGCGCGCGGCCGATGCCATCGAGTCGCTAAAAACAGCACTGGGCCCTGACTCCGTTAGGTGTGTCGAGGAGGCTCAAGCACGTGGGTAGATCCCGTCCGAACTGACCCCCGTCCGGACGGAATTCCTCATCGGCGCCATGCCCTGGAACCTCCCTCGGGAGACGGCGCCTCACAACTTGAGCCGCCTCGGGGAAATCCCCTCCGTGCCTTTCAGTGCTGCGCGGAGGGGTTTCCTGTACGGGCTGCTCCTGCGTACTCTCAAAGTTGCCATCCTCGTCTACCGTCCGGACACGCCATGGCATACCATCTTGCCGTCCGGAGGAGGCAGGGGTCCCCGATGGAGTGCACTCTACGCGGGAGTCCTCCCACTATTTATCGGGGACTTGGCCTGGAGGGTGGTGCACGGAGCAGTCCCGTGCAATCGGTTTTTAAGCCGGTTCACGGGCTCCCAGGCAGCCTGCAATTTCTGCGGTCTGGAGGAGTCCGTGTTCCACGTTTTTATCGAATGTGCGAGGCTGCAGCCCCTGTTCCATTATTTAAAGGGGCTGCTCCTCAATTTCTGGCTGCACTTCAGTCCCACACTCCTGATCTTTGGGCACCCTGTGTGGAGGGGAGTGGGTAGGTCCGAGGGCCTCCTTGTCGGACTGCTCCTGGGCACGGCCAAGGGGGCCATCAGCCGGTCCAGGCAGCGGGCGGTCGAGGGGGTCGTTCAGCCTGACTGCCTGCTTCTCTTCCGTGCTTACATCTGGGCCAGGGTGCCCTTAGAGATGGAGCACACGGTGTCCACCGGTACGCTCGCGGCCTTCCGCGAGAGGTGGGCGCCGGAGAGACTGGAGTGCATCATCACCCCCGGCAACCAAATTTTAATTTGATTTTATATGTTTTAAAGTTTAATTTGTTTTAATTGCCGGTTTTAGTGTCCCCCTCCCCTTTTATAGGGGGCACTTGTAAAATATATGATTTTAATGCCCCCCAAAAAATCACAAAAAAACCCCAAAAAAACAACAACAAAAAAATATATAAAAAAAGAGGGCAGTTAAAAGTGTCTGGAGTGTCCCCCAGATCGGGCAGGCACTTGATTTAATGTTTAATTTTGTTTACCTCAAAAGAGTTGCAAGCGCAGTTCTCCCCGTCTGGAGTGGCGGCTGTCCTTCAGGAGCCGCTGCTCAGGAGTCCGTACCGCCACGAGCGCAGTTTTAGGTGGCGGACGGACGAGAGAGGGCTGTGTTTGGCAAGGTGACCAGGGTGGAGGAGCGGGCTGGATGGCGCTGATCCTGGGCCAACGTCTGGCGCGTGGCCAATGCCATCAAGTCGCTAAAAACAGCACTGGGCCCTGGCTCCGTTAGGTGTGTCGAGGAGGCTCAAGCACATGGGGCAATCCCGCCTGAACTGACCCCCGTCCGGACGGAATTCCTCATTGGTGCCAAGCCATGAAACCTCCCTCGGGAGCCGGCGTCTCACAACTTCAGCCTCCTCAGGGAAATCCCCTCCGTGCCTTTCAGTTCTGCATGGAGGGGATTCCTGTACGGGTTGCTCTTGCACACTCTCTGTTTTGCTATCCTCGTCTGCCGTCCGGACACGCCATGGCGCACCATTTTGCTGTCCGGAGGAGGCGGGGGTCCCCAATGGAGGGCTCTCTATGCAGGAGTCCTCCGTTTATTTATTGGGCTCTTGGCCTGGAGGGTGTTGCACGGAGCAATCCCGTGCAATAAGTTTTTAAGTAGGTTCACGGACTCCCAGGCCGCTGAGAATTTCTGCGGTCTAGATGAGTCCGTGTTCCATATTTATGTTGAGTGTGTGAGGTTGCAGCCCCTCTTCCAATATCTGAAGGGGCTGCTCTTCATATTCTGGTTGCACTTCAGTCCCGCACTCCTGATCTTTGGGCACCCTGTGCGGAGGGGAGTGGGCAGGCCGGAAGGCCTCCTCGTAGGACTGCTCCTGGGCACAGCCAAGGGGGCCATTAACCGGTCCAGGCAGCGGGCGGTCGAGGGGGTCGTTCAGCCCGACTGCCTGCCTCTCTTCCGCGGTTACATTCGCGCCAGGGTGTCCCTGGAGATGGAGCACGCGGTGTCCACCGGTACGCTCGCGGCCTTCCGCGAGAGGTGGGCACCGGAGGGACTGGAGTGCATCATCACCCCCGGCAACCAAATTTTAATTTGATCGGTTAAGGTTCCTTTAATGTTTTATTGTTAATTTGTGGGTTCTAGTGGCCCTTTAATAAGGGAGCACTCGGCTTTATCTGTTAATTAAAATAGTTGTAGAGCTGTTAAGTTGGGAGTGGCTTAGCCAGTCACGCGCTGTTCACAAGACTCAATAAAACCCCGGCCAGTTGGGTTTGGGGGATCCACGATGGGGCTGGTGGTTGTGAGCCTGGTGGATGAACTTGTAATGTGTAATGTGTAATGTGTAATGTGTAATGTGTAATGTGTAATGTGTAATGTGTAATGTGTAATGTGTAATGTGTAATCCTTTGCTAATAAACCAACTAGTTCTTCATAGCAATGTGTTGCTATAGATGCTTAAGCAAAGAATCCATGAAGCAAATATATTGCAACTGTGTATACTTCAGACCTGGATGGGATAGGGTTCCATGTCTGTAACCAGGTCCTACAATAAGATGCGTGTGCTTTCGGTAAGCAGATCCATATGGATTGGAGGATGGTGTCTAACCAGATCCTTATAGAATGAGGACCAGAGTCTATAACCGGATCTGTACCGGATGGAACATTGGGCTAGACGTTCAACTTCATTGTCGGCGATTTTCTCGCCGTTACATCTGGTTTTACGCCCGGCGAGAGTTTCCATGTAAGTTTTTGCCTTGGTATCGCCCACTTCTGAAATCGCCCGCCGGTACCAAACCACCCACGTGCAACGCCAAGAACAATCGCCAAGGCGTAAGTTTGGCCTCAACCACCGACGTCCTGATCGCCGAGAGACCCGGCCTGCAAAAGCTGCTTAAACAGGGCGGTAAGGGGGGGACCCTGCAAAGAAAGGTCAGTTAAAGGTTCTTTATTTATTTGTTTAAAATTTTAACACAGTGATTGGAGTTAAAACTATCTTGGGAATGCTATGTACATGTTTAATTTTTTTTTTAAGTTTCCCTCCTCCATAGGCCCAACCGCAGCCTCGGACGGAATTTTACTACTTACCGTCCATTGCGGTAACGAACGCCCATTTGGCTAACTTTGCACTTACCCACCGAGAAAACCGTCGACAATGAGTGTGCAATGCCCATTTTCTCGCCGGGGGATCAGTTCTACTGACTATTACCATTAAAATGGAAACGCTCGCCAGCATTTTTTGCCAAACATTAGTGGTGTTTCTCAGCAGGCAATCGGGCGCTGAGGGCCTTTAGGGAAAGCCTACCCGTGGTGTCTGCAACCAGATACCCATAGCAACGGGGGTTAGATAAACGATATATTGGATGAAGGGTAAGAGTGGAAAAAATAAAATTGACAAAAGATTTTTTAGAAATATACTCCTAGAAGATTTCTGTAACTCTAATAGTCGAGTGCGGGAATCTAACCTAATGGTATATGCGTAAATAAGTCTTACTGCAATTATATCATCTTCATCATCATCATCATCATCATCATCATAGGTAGTCCCTTGGAATTGAGGAAGACTTGCTTCAACTCCTGAAGTGAGTTCTTTGGTGGCTGAACAGTCCAATACGAAAGCCACAGACTCTGTCACAGGTGAGACAGATAGTCGTTGAGAGAAGGGACTGGTTTGCCGCACGCTCTTTCCGCTGCCTGCGCTTGCTTTCTGCATGCTCTTGGCGTTGAGAGTCGAGGTCCTCAGCGCCCTCTCGGATGCACTTCCTCCACTTAGGGCGGTCTTGGGCCAGGCACTCCCAGGTGTCAGTGGGGATGTTGCACTTTATCAGGGAGGCTTTGAGGGTCCTGGTGAGACCACACCTGGAGTATTGTGTACAGTTTTGGTCTCCTTACCCAAGGAAGGATATGCTTGCCATTGAGGGAATGCAACGAAGGTTCACCAGACTGATTCCTGGGATGGGGAGATTGTCCTATGAGGAGAGATTGAGTAGACTAGGCTTATATTCTCTAGAGTTTAGAAGAATGAGAGGTGATCTCATTGAAACATACAAAGTTCTTACAGGGCTTGACAGGGTAGATGCAGGGAGGATGTTTCCCCTGGCTGGGGAGCCTAGAACCATGTTCAAAGTTTTGGCCAAAAAAGTCCAATCATGACCAAAAAAGGCCATTCTTGACTAAGATGAATTGGTTAAGTCAGTGCAGTTCTTGGGCTTACAACAAGGTCGAACACACTCTGTGTACCTGTACTGATTTATAGAATAGTGCTGCCTGCCATCTCCCAAATTGCCTGAACTTAAGGAAAGGTAACTTTGACGGTATGAGATGTGATTTGGCTAGAATAGACTGGCAAATGATACTTAAAGGATTGACGGTGGATAGGCAATGGCAAACATTTAAAGATCACATGGATGAACTTCAACAATTGAACACCCCTGTCTGGAGTAAAAATAAAATGGGGAAGATGGCTAAACCGTGACTAACAAGGGAAATTAAGGATAGTGTTAAATGCAAGGAAGAGGCATATAAATTTGCCAGAAAAAGCAGCGAACCTGAGGACTGGGAGAAATGTAGAATTCAGCAGAGGAGGACAAAGGGTTTAATTAAGAGGGGGAAAATAGAGTACGAGAGGAAGCTTGCTGGGAACATAAAAACTGACTGCAAAAGCTTCTATAGATATGTGAAGAGAAAAAGATTAGTGAAGACAAGCGTAGGTCCCTTGCAGTCAGATTCAGGTGATTTTATAATGGGGAACAAAGAAATGGCAGACAAATTGAACAAATACTTTGGTTCTGTCTTCACGAAGGAAGACACAAATAACCTTCCGGATGTACTAGGAGATCGAGGGTCTAGTGAGAGGGAGGAACTGAAGGATATCCTTATTAGGTGGGAAATTGATGGGATTGAAGGCCGATGAATTCCCCGGGGCCTGATAGTCTGCATCCCAGAGTACTTAAGGAAGTGGCCCTAGAAATAGTGGATATATTGGTGATCATTTTCCAACAGTCTATCGACTCTGAATCAGTTCCCATGGACTGGAGGGTAGCTAATGTAACACCACTTTTTAAAAAAGGAGAGAGAAAACGGGTAATTATAGACCAGTTATCCTGACATCAGTAGTGGGGAAAATGTTGGAATCAATCATTAAGGATGAAATAGCAGCACATTTGGAAAGCAGTGACAGGATAGGACCAAGTCAGCATGGATTTATGAAAGGGAAATCATGCTTGACGAATCTTCTGGAATTTTTTGAGGATGTAACTAGCAGAGTAGACAAGGGAGAACCAGTGGACGTGGTGTATTTAGACTTTCAAAAGGCTTTTGACAAGGTCCCACACACGAGATTGGTGTGCAAAATCAAAGCACATGGTTTTGGGGGTAATGTACCGATGTGGATAGAAAACTGGTTGACAGACAGGAAGCAGAGAGCCGAGATAAACGGGTCCTTTTCGGAATGGCAGGCAGTGACTAGTGGAGTGCCGCAGGGTTCAGTGCTGGGACCCCAGCTCTTTACAATATACATTAATGATTTAGATGAAGGAGTTGAGTGTAATATCTCCAAGTTTGCAGATGATACTAAACTGGGTGGCAGTGTGAGCTGTGAGGAGGATGCTAAGAGGCTGCAGAGTGACTTGGACAGGTTAGGTGAGTGGGCAAATGCATGGCAGATGTAGTATAATGTGGATAAATGTGAGGTTATCCACTTTGGGGGCAAAAACACAAAGGCATAATATTATCTGAATGGCAGCAGATTAGGAAAAGGGGAGGTGCAACAAGACCTGGGTGTCATGGTTCATCAGTCATTGAAAGTTGGCATGCAGGTACAGCAGGCGGTGAAGAAGGCAAATGGTATGTTGGCCTTCATAGCTAGGGGATTTGAGTACAGGAGCAGGGAGGTCTTATTGCAGTTGTACAGGGCCTTGGTGAGACCTCCCCTTGAATATTGTGTTCAGTTTTGGTCTCCTAATCTAAGGAAGGACGTTCTTGCTATTGAGGGAGTGCAGCAAAGGTTCACCACACTGATTCCAGGGATGGCTGGACTGACATATGAGGAGAGACTGGATCAACTGGGCCTTTATACACTGGAGTTTAGAAGGATGAGAGGGGATCTCATAGAAACGTATAAGATTCTGACGGGACTGGACAGATTAGATGCGGGAAAAATGTTCCCAATGTTGGGAAAGTCCAGAACCAGGGGACACAGTCTTAGGATAAGGGATAGGCCATTTAGGACTGAGATGAGGAGAAACTTCTTCACTCAGAGGGTTGTTAACCTGTGGAATTCCCTACCGCAGAGAGTTGTTGACGCCAGTTCATTGGATATATTCAAGAGAGAGTTAGATATGGCTAAAGGGATCAAGGGGTATGGAGAGAAAGCAGGAAAGAGGTACTGAAGGAATGATCAGCCATGATCTTATTGAATGGTGGTGCAGGCTCGAAGGGCCGAATGGCCTACTCCTGCACCTATTTTCTATGTTAAGTGATGGCGTTGTCCACCTATCACTGGCGGTGTGGCTGGCTGCTCCATCGTTCCACCATAGTTCGTTGGGGAGGATGAAAAAAAGTCAGATTTCAGTGGCTGTCGGAAATGAGACACATTCCAATTGCATTTAAAAACTGTACAGATGGTGGGAAATGAAGGAACATGGTCTGACTGTATAACACATTCATTTCCTATTGCACAAGGGAAGAAGGACAGTAAAATTGCACCATCATATGGGTCTCTCTTCCTGTTAAGGAGTATTACACACAGTCACTTTGTAGAAGGGCAGAAGCCTGCAGAGCAACATGAATCGTCCAGGTCTCTCCTTGTTGGTTTTCCTCTTTTCTCTCACTGGCCTTTGTTTTACAGGTACACTTTAACTTTCGTTTTTACTCTTTCCCTCTCGTGCATCAATGAGTTGGTTGTCCGTGGAGTTTGGGGGAATGGAAAGCATGTTGGTTTGGCTGATTTTGTGCTTAAATGGATTGTCTCATGGGCTGAGTGAGCCACCACATCCTTTCATTGTGTGTTAAGGAGTTGGGATACTCTGGGGAATAAGGCTGAAGTGTGTTGGGCTTAACTGGTTGTCCAACTACTGTGTGAGGGAGGGGAGATCTCATTTGGTCTCCTTACAGCAGGTAGGTGCCGCAGGGAATTCAAGGCGAGAGTGATTTCCTGGATAAGTTTCGATCGCCTAGATGGTTCGGAGAGGAATTTCCCAGATTTTTCTCCCCAAATTGCCATGCTATTTTTACCAATTTTTTTTTGCCTTTCCCAGGAGATCACATGGTTTGGGTGGCGTGGAGTGTCTATGTTGTGATACACAAGGTATCACAATTGTGTGGGACAGGCTCGATGCACCAGATGGTCTTTACCTGTCTGTCATTGTTCGTATACGATATATTTGATTGCATCTATTTTTATTCATTCTTCCCATTTCACTCAAACTTTTTGGGGATCTTTAGTGTATATATATATATATATATATGTAATGTGGTTTGTTGATCTGTTGCCCCTGACTCCGTTAGGTGTGTCGAGGAGGCTCAAGCAGGTCGGGCGATCCCGTCCGAACTGACCCCAGTCCGGACGGAATTCCTCATCGCCGCCAAGCCCCGAAACCTCCCTCGGGAGCCGGCGCATCACAGCTTGAGACTCCTCCGGGAAATCCACTCCGTGCCTTTCATTTCTGCGCGGTGGGGATTCCTGTACAGGATGCTCTTGCACACTCTCCACTTTGCGATCCTCGTTTGCCGTCCGGACACGCCATAACGCAACATCTTGCCGTCCGAAAGAGGCAGGGGGTCCCCAGTGGAATGCTCTCTACGCGGGAGTCCCCCCTTTATTTAGTGGGGACTTGGCCTGGAGAGTGTTGCATGGAGCAGTCCCGTGCAATCGGTTTTTTAAGATGGTTCACAGACTCCCAGGCCGCCTGCAATTTCTGCGTCTGGAGGAGTCCGTGTTCCATATTTAGATTGAGTGTGCGAGGTTGCAGCCCCTCTTCCAATATTTGAAGGGGTTGCTCCTCAAATTCTGGTTGTACTTCAGTCCCACACTCCTGACCTTTGGGCACCCTGTGCGGAGGGGAGCGGGCAGGTCAGAAGGCCTCCTCGTAGCACTGCTCCTGGGCCTGGCCAAGGGGGCCATCAACCGGTCCAGGCAGCGGGCGGTCGAGGGGGATCGTTCAGCCCGACTGCCTGCCTCTCTTCCGCGGTTGTATCCGAGCCAGGGTGTCCCTGGAGATGGAGCACGCGGTGTCCACCGGTACGCTCGCGGCCTTCCGTGAGAGGTGGGCGCCGGAGGGACTGGAGTGCATCATCACCCCCGGCAACCAAATTTTAATTTGATTTTACTGTCTAGTTTAATTCGTTTAAGTTGTTGGATTTAGTGCCTCCCCCCCCCTGCTTTTAGCCAGGGGGCACTTGTATAATTTGTGGTTTTAGTGCCCCCCCCCAAAAAAAACAAGGTGGCACTTGAAAAGTTTTTGGAGTGTGACCTCCCCCAACCCCCACTTTAATCAGGGGGCACTTGATTACTGATACAACTCAAAATAGTTGTCAGTAACTTGTGAGATTTTGACAAGAATAAGGAATCATTTAGATCCTTCAGGGAAAGATTGCAATATTTTTTTTAGAGCTAATGTCAATGAAGTCACAGCAGGATGGCAAAATCGCAATCAAGGAATCAAGTAGTTCAGGAGAAGATGAAAGATATTTTGTCAGTCATGGTTGGAGCAGAGAATTATAACATCTTAATGAATTTGTTACCCCCGAGAAAGGTTAAGAATGCTTCATTCACAGCCATGCTATAGATATTGGACAATCATTTTGATCCACAGCTTTACGAAATAGCAGAGCACTATACGTTTGCAATGAGAAACCAAATGCGTGATGAAACCATCAGTGAATATATTATTGCCATAAGAAAATTGTCTCTACACTGCAATTTTGGAGGATTCCTAAACAGGGCTCTTTGAGATTAATTTGTGTGTGGACTAAGGGATGAACGCATCCAGTCATAATTGTTAAGTATGGATGATCTCTCTCTTTTGAGAGAGCTTGCAACATAGCCACCTCCCATGAAGATGGCAGAAAAAAATTGTACAGGGCTGTACAAACACAGAAGATAGTGAGCCCAGTCGGAGGGAGAGTTATGAAACCAAAATATTGTATGTGAAATGGCAACCATACCACACAACTGTGTTGGTTCAAGTGGGAAAGATGCTACCGGTGTCAAGTAAGGGGACACATTGTAGCCGTATGTAAATCCAAGGGCAGCCCCAACGATAATCAAAGACTTCACTGGGTGGAAAGCGATCAGAACAATGTCATCATCATAGGAAGTCCCTCGGAATCGAGGAACACTTGCTTCCACTCTTAAAATGAGTCCTTTGGTGGCTGAACAGTCCAATACAAGAACCACAGTCCCTGTCACAGGTGGGACAGACAGTTGTTGAGGGAAAGGGAGGGTGGGACTGGTTTGCCCCATGCTCCTTCCGCTGCCTGCACTTGATTTCTGCATGCTCTCGGCGATGATACTCGAGATGCTCAGCGCCCTCCCGGATGCACTTCCTCCACTTAGGGCGGTCTTTAGCCAGGGATCCCAGGTGGCAGTGGGGATGTGTTGCACTTTATCAAGGCAGTGTAGGTTTTGGTGTATATACAGTGAAGGGCAAGGCAATACATTCATTCAGTCAGGATTTCAGAACGTTAGCACTGAATAATAATCGATGGATTGATATGACAATAGATATAGCGGCTGATTGCTCAATAATGAGTCAAGATGTGTATTACAAGAATTTCAGGGGCATGCCACTAAAGGCAAGCTCAGCGAAGCTGAAAACATATTCAGGGGAAAAACTGCAGAAGCTTGGACAAATGGGGTGTGTCGTACAATACCAGGGGCAACAAGCAAGATTACTTATTATTATTGTAGCGAAATACGTCAATTGGCCAACACTTATGGGCAAAGATAGCTAAGAGTGCTTTGTTTGGATTGGTACAGCATCTGTAGTACAGAAATGGTTAAGTCTCGGCAAGATACTCTGCTGGAGAAATATACTAACAAGTTTGAGGACTGATACGAGGGCATCAAGGGATATAATGCACAAATTTGGATTAAGTTGGATGTCAGACCCATTTTTTGTAGACCAAGGCCGGTACCAAAAGCATTAAAATCGCAGGTAGAGCGAGAGCTTGATAAGTTGGAGAAAAACAGAGTTTTGGTGAAGACGGATAGGAGTGACTGGGCCACCCCGTTAGTTGTAGTTCCGAAGGCCGACAAAACGGTATGGCTTTGTGGGGGTTATAAAATTACCCTGACTCGAGCATTTGATGATGTACAGTACCCTTGACCGGCATCACAGGACCTGTATGTAGAACTAGCGGGAACCAAAGTCTTCACAAAACTGGATCTCTCCCACGCCTGTGCTAAATTCCACATTGATAAGGAAAGTCAGCAGTATCTGACTTTCAACACACACAAAGGGGTTTATATTCATCCACTAAGTTGGTATCAAGTCCTCACTAAGTTGGTATCAAGACTACCACAGATCAGATCTACGTTACAGGCGCTATATAAATACAAGTTGCTGTTGTTGTGCTGCAATGCTGAGGTCACTGATTATGGCCGCGTGACCGTTTAGGTCCTGTCTTTCTCGAGCGAGTTTCTTAACCATTCGCAGGCAGTTGGCGCTGATGCCCATTTCATTCCCTTGTGCATTTTAACTTGTTTTCCAGATACAAGTAGAGGCGAGGAGCAGCGCATAAAGACAATCTACGGCGTAGTGAAGGAAGACGTCATAATCACCAGCAAGTATGCAAAATTCAGCTTGGCGGCACCTTTGGGGCTGAGCGATAAGCTGGATAACTCCAGCCGGAAGACGGATGAACTGCTGATTGTGCGTTGGTGCTATTACAAACACCGCGAACACCAAAAGAACTTGTGTAGATTTCTGCAAGGTGATCGTTTTTTATTCAGTGTTACGAGCCCCTCGTTCACAGCACAGCTTCACATCAAAGGATTGCAAGTGACAGATGCTGGATTCTATTACAGTGTTCCAAGTTCTAGTGTAAAGGAAGCAGTTGAATTTGTGCCTGATGTTACACAGCTCTTATTCAAAGGTGGGTGCTGGTCTGCTGAAGTCCAAGCCCTTGTAGAGGGTGTGCCATTGGATGGGGGAGGGCCTGGCCAAGTTAGAAATAAAGCGGATAACTTACCCTAGAGTGATTGGATATTAGTGATTGTCAAACAGTCATGGCTGGTGTTCATGGTTGAGATTGGGCTCTTGGTCTCTTATCACAAGTCGGCTATACCACCATCATCATCATCATAGGCAGTCCCTCAAAATCGGAGAAGACTTGCTTCCACTCAAAGTGAGTTCTCAGGTGGCTGTACAGTCCAATACAGGAATTACAGTTTCTGTCACAGGTGGGACAGACAGACAGTCATTGAGGGAAAGGGTGGGTGGGGAGCCTGGTTTGCTGCATGCTCCTTCAGCTGTCTGCGCTTGACTTCTTAATGGTCTCGGTGACGAGATTCGAGGTGCTCAGCGCCCTCCTGAATGCTCTTCCTCCACTTAGGGCGGTCTTTGACCAGGGACTCCCAGGTGCCATTGGGGATGTTGCACTTTACCAAGGAGGCTTTGACGGTGTCCTTGAAACGTTTCCTCTGCCCACCTGGGGCTCGCTTGCTGTGTAGGAGTTCCGCGTAGAGCGCTTGCTCTGGGAGTCTCGTATTGGGCATGCAGACGATGTGGCCTGCCCCACGGAGCTGGTCAAGCGTGGTCAGTGCTTCAATGCAGGGGATGTTGGCCTGAGCGAGAACACTGACATTGGTGTGTCTATCCTCCCAGTGCATTTGCAGGATCTTGTGGAGGCAGCGCTGGTGGTACTTCTCCAGCGCTTTGAGGTGTCTACTGTATATGGTCCATATAGCTTTTTCCTGACTAGGCGGGTAACTTAGCTTTAGAGTGATTGGATGTTGGTGATTGTCTGACAGTCATGGCTGGGGTTCAACACTGGTTGAGATCGGGCTCTTGGTCTAGTGCTTATTGCAGTGGAAACACCTCAGGGTTCCTCCCCAACGACTCAGTGAGGAAATGGACTATCTGATGCTGTACTGAGGCTGTGTGGAGACCCATGTGATCCCAAGAAGAGTATTTAACCTTGAAAAAAAAAAAGGACTTGCATTTATATAGCGCCTTTCATGACCTCAGGACATCCCAAAGCGCTTTACAGCCAATGAAGTACTTTTTAAAGTGTAGTCACTGTTGTAATGTGGGAAATACGGCAGCCAATTTGCACACAGCAAGCTCCCACAAATATCAGGCTCCTAGGGGTGGGCCAGCTGATTGCCCTTTCAACCTAGGGAACACTGCGGGTGCTAAGAGAGTGGGGCAGGGGGGAGGCGGAGAATGGCTCCCCGATGGTTCAGCGAGTATACATAGTGAGTAAATGATACAGACTAGGAAAGTCCAGCTGTTGATCTCTGGCCTGTCCTGAATGAGTTGTTACCAGTTGGAAGCGGAGACAATAGGTACCTTGCCATCTCTGACTGGGAGGGGGAAATGGCAGATGACTCCTGGTTACCCCTCCCTGTCTCTGTAACCTCCTCCAGCACTACAACCTCAGATTTCTGCGCTCCTTCAATTCTGGCCTCTTGCACATCCCCAATTTTCATCGTTCCACCATTGGCGGCCATGCCTTCAGCTGCCTAGAACTTAAACTCTGAAACTCTGGATCTCTCTCTTTCTCTCTCTCTCTCTCTCTTCTTTTAAGACCCTTCTTAAAATTTACCTCTCTGACGAAACTTTTGGTCATCTGTCCTACTATCTCATGTGACTCGGTGTCAAATTTAGTTTGAGAACACTCCTGTGCCTTGTTTTACAGCACGGAAGGAGGCCATTTCGGCCCATTGTGTCCGTGCCGGCCAACAAAGAGCTCTCCAGCCTAAGCCCACTTTCCAACTGTTGGTCCGTAGCCCTGTAGGTTACGGCACTTCAGGTGCACATCCAAGTACTTTTTAAATGTGGTGAGGGTTTCTGTCTCTACCACCCTTTCAGGCAGTGAGTTCCAGACCCCCACCACCCTCTGGGTGAAGACATTTCCCCATAAATCCCCTCTAATTATTCTACCAATTACTTTAAATCTATGGCTCCGGGTTTCTGACCCCTCTGCTAAGGAAAATAGGTCCTTCCTATCCACTCTATCTAGGATCCTCATAATTTTATACACCTCAATAAGGTTTCCCCTCAGCCTCCTCTGTTCCAAAGAAAACAAACCCAGTCTATCCAATCTTGCCTCATTGCTAAAATCCAGTCCAGGCAACATCCTCGTAAATCTCCTCTGTACCCTCTCTAGTGTAATCACATTGTTCCTGTAATGTGGTGACCAGAACTGCACTCATTACTCTAGCTGTGGCCTAACTAGTGTTTTATACAGTTCAAGCATAACCTCCTTGCCTCGGTTAATAAAGACAAGTATCCCATATGCCTTCTTAACCACCTTATCGTCCTGGCCTGCTACCTTCATGGCTGTGGTTGAGTACCCTACAGCCACTTGATGTCTAGTCCTTTGCATGCTTATGAGGATGAGAGACATGGCGGCAGTCTTCAACTATTTTGAAAAGTAACTTTAAATCAATTTTAAATCAAGTGGCCCTTTTTTTTTGAGGGCACCATAAACCACAATTTAATAATTGGAAATTAAAGGGAACCTTTTTCAAACCAGATCAAATTAAAATTCTGTTCCTTGTTGAAATGATGCACTCCAGTCCCTCCGGTGCCCATCTCTCGCGGAAGGTCGCGAGCATACCGGTGGACACCCTGGCCATGGCAGTCTTCATACAATTGCCTGACATGAGTGAATGCCTTCAGCACAGGTAAGGATGAGAGAGGAGAGCGACTGGAAGTCAAAAGAACAAATATTTGTTCTCAACTTTTTTGAAGCAGGAATGTACTTGAGCACAAACCATGTACGCAATTAATTACAAATATAGAAGTTGGTGGACGACCAGGTCCAGCCTAATAAGGATTACAGCGAAGGTTCACCAGACTGATTCCTGGGATGGCAGGACTGACATTTGAGGAGAGACTGGATCGACTAGGCTTATACTCACTGGAATTTAGGGGATCTCATAGAAACTTATACAATTCTGACAGGACTGGACAGGTTAGATGCAGGAAGAATGTTCCCGATGTTGGGGAAGTCCAGAACCAAAGGTCACAGTCTAAGGATAAGGGGTAAGCCATAGAGGACTGAGATGAGGAGAAACTTTTTCACCCAGAGTTGTGAGCCTGTGGAATTCTCTGCCACATAAAGTTGTTATTCCAGCTCTGACATATTCCAAAGGGAGTTAGATAAGGCCTTTACGGCGAAAGGGATCGGGGATATGGAGAGAAGGCAGGGGTGGGGTACTGAGGTTGCATGATCGGCCATGATCATATTGAATGGCAATGCAGGCTCCTACTCCTGCACCTATTTTCTGTTTCTATGTTTCTATGTCTGACGACTTATTCCTCCTGTTGTGGCAAAATATTTCAACGATACTTTTCTCATTTATTCTTTAAGCTGTGCCAATTGCTCAGGCTATTTTGAATGTGCCCCAGTTGGAGGTGAAGAAGGCTGCAACTTTGAGTTTGAGTGCGATTGGATTTTATCCAAAAGAGATTCTGATGCATTGGCTGAAGGATGGGATTCCGCTACGAGAAAGAGTTGGGTTATCTATCACCATGTATGTCAATGGAACCTTCAAAGCTATGTCCACGGTTTCATTTGTACCGCAGATAAACGACCACGGTAAAACAATTACTTGCCGGATCACTCACAAATCTATGAACTCATCGTGGTCTCAAAGACTCCATGTTTTATGTAAGTATTGGACAGCCAGAACATCCAGCAACAAAATACTTTCTCTTCCTCCTTCCCTGAAGGTGCTAACCCCTTGTTGGGCTGGACCTGGTCGTCCACCAAGTATTTTCTAGTTTCTTCTTAATACAGCGAGTTGTTGTGATCTGGAACGCGCAGCCTGAAAGGGCGGTGGGAGCAGATTCAATAGTAACTGTCAAAAGGAAATTGGACAGCTACTCGAATAGGAGACATTTGCAGGGCTATGGGGAAAGATCAGCGGGAGAAGTGGGACCAATTCGACAGCTCTACCAAAGAGCCGGCACAGGCATGATGAGCCCGAATGGCCTCCTTCTGTGCTACTAAGAACATAACACAAGAAATAGGAGCAGGAGTAGGCCATACGGCCCCTCAAGCCTGCTCCGCCATGTAATACGATCATGGCTGATCTGATCATGGACTCAGCTCCACTTCCCTGCCCACTCCCCATAACCCCTTATTCTCTTATCGTTTAAGAAACTGTCTATTTCTGTCTTAAATTTATTCAATGTCCCAGCTTCCACAGCCCTCTGAGGCAGCGAATTCCACAGATCCACAACCCTCAGAGGAAATTTCTCCTCATCTCAGTTTTAAATGGGTGGTCCCTTTATTCTAAGATTATGCCCTCTAGTTCTTGTCTCCCTCATCAGTGGAAATATCCTCTCTGCATCCACCTTGTGAAGCCCCCTCATAATCTTATGTGTTTCGATAAGCTCACCTTTCATTCTTCTGAATTCCAATGAGTAGAGGCCCAACCTACTCAACCTTTCCTCCTAAGTCAATCCCCTCAATGAAATTCTATGATCTTGGCAGAGTGGCTATTCTCCACGAGTGACCCTGAACAGTGAGCATCAGCAGGCTATCCAACCATAGCCAAGCCTGCTCCTCTCCTCATGTCCTCAAACACTCACTGTGGCAGCAGGGATTGCTGGAAGGTGATGAGGAACCGTGGCTGATTTTGTCTATTTCTGAGCTAAAGGGCACTGAGGCCAAATCCATGAAGGCACCCTTACTGCTGCCCTAGCTGGGATTGGCTAACTCGACACACGGCAGGTATCAGACAGACTAGGATCTTCTGGTCTGTTTGACTTAGTACCATGCTTCTGCCCACTAGGCGAGAGTATGTTCCTTATATCTACTATTTCAGGCAAGTTTTAATCTGGGGGGAGTTTAAAATGATTTTTTTGTTCGTGTTTTTTCAGAGACTCTTTTCTTTCGGACGAGATGTTAAACCGAGGCCACATCTGCTCTTTCAGGTGGCCATAAAAAAATCCCATGGCACTAGTCCCTGGTGGAAGGGGTACAGAGACGATTCACTAGGCTGATTTCAGAGATTAGAGGGTTACCTTATGATAGATTGAGTAGACTGGGTCTTTACTCGTTGGAGTTCAGAAGGATGAGGGGTGATCTTATAGAAACATTTAAAATAATGAAAGGGATAGTCAAGATAGAGGCAAAGAGGTTGTTTCCACTGGTCGGGGAGACTAGAACTAGGGGGCACAGCCTCAAAATACGGGGGAGCCAATTTAAAACCGAGTTGAGAAGGAATTTCTTCTCCCAGAGAGTTGTGAATCTGTGGAATTCTCTGCCCAAGGAAGCAGTTGAGGCTAGCTCATTGAATGTATTCAAATCACAGATAGATAGATTTTTAACCAATAAGGGAATTAAAGGTTACAGGGAGCGGGCAGGTAAGTGGAGCTGAGTCCACGGCCAGATCAGCCATGATCTTGTTGAATGGCGGAGCAGGCTCGAGGGGCTAGATGGCCTTCTTATGTTATGTTCTTATGTTCTTATGTTCTTGTGTCCTGGCCAATATTTATCCCTCACTCAAAGTGACAAAAGAACAGATTATCTGGTCATTTGTCACGTTGCTGTTTGTGGGAGCTTGCTGTGCGCAAATTGGCTGCCGCATTTCCCACATTACAACAGTGACTGCACTCCAAAAGTAGTTCATTGGCTGTAAAGCGCTTTGGGACGTCCTGAGGTCGTGAAAGGTGCTATATAAATAACAACAACTTGTATCTATATAGCGCCTTTAACATAGTAAAATGTCCCAAGGCGCTTCACAGGAGTGTTTTAAGACAAAAAAATAAAGTTGACACCAAGCCCCATAAGGAGAAATTATGGCAAGTGACCAAAAACTTGATCAAAGAGGGAGGTTTTAAGGAGTGTCTTAAAGGAGGAAAGAGAGGCGGAGAGGATTAGGGAGGGAGTTCCAGAGCTTGGGGCCGAGGCAGCTGAAGGCACGGCCACCGATGGTTGAGCGATTATAATCAGGGATGCTCAAGAGGGCAGAATTAGAGGAGCGCAGACATCTCGGGTGGGAGGGGAGGGGAAGCTGGAGGGGAGGGGGGTAGTGGGTGGGGGGTGGGGAGCTGGAGGAGCTTAGGGATATGGAGGAATTTGAAAACAAGGCTGAGAATTTTGAAATGGAGGCTCTGCTTAGTCTTTCTTTCTTTTAACAGATGGGCCTGTAAATCTTCGGGTGGAACCTGAGGGAAATATTGTGAAGACGACGGGTGAGCTGCTCGAGTTGACATGCTTGGCCAGTAGCAACCCTACAGCCGAAATGAGTTGGTACCGAAATAGCATGGTCTTGCTGGTCAGAAAAACGAGACACCTGAGGATCAGGGTGCATAACATCTCATCCAACGACCAGGGTGTCTACCGCTGCATCGCGAGCAACAAGCTGGGAAAGAGGCAGTCCATGCTGATAGTCACTGTGATTGACCCGCAGATAAACTGTTTGTATCTCCGCTTTGTACTGAAGGCGTCTTGAGTTTTTCGTAGAATCATGTTAAGAACTAGATTTTTGGCTTTTGTTTTCGGGGCGATAGAAACATAGAAACATAGAAAATAGGTGCAGGAGTAGGCCATTCGGCCCTTCGAGCCTGCACCACCATTCAATATGATCATGACTGATCATGCAATTTCAGTACCCCATTCCTGCTTTCTCTCCATACCCCTTGATCCCTTTAGCTGTAAGGGCCATATCTAATTCCCTCTTGAATATATCCAATGAACTGGCATCAACAACTCTCTGCGGTAGGGAATTCCACAGGTTAACAACTGTGAGTGAAGAAGTTTCTCCTCATCTCAGTCCTAAATGGCTCACCCTTTATCCTTAGACTGTGTCCCCTGGTTCTGGACTTCCCCAACATCGGGAACATTCTTCCTGCATCTAACCTGTCCAGTCCTGTCAGAATTTTATATGTTTCTATGAGATCCCCTCTCATCCTTCTATACTCCACTGAATAAAGGCCCAGTCGATCCAGTCTCTCCTCATATGTCAGTCCAGCCATCCTGGGAATCAGTCTGGTGAACCTTAGCTGCACTCCCTCAATAACAAGAATGTCCTTCCTCAGATTAGGAGACCAAAACTGAACACAATATTCCAGGTGAGGCCTCACCAAGGCCCTGTACAACTACAGTAAGACCTCCCTGCTCCTATACTCAAAACCCCTAGCTATGAAGGCCAACATATCATTTGCCTTCTTCACTGCCTGCTGTACCTGCATGCCAACTTTCAATGACTGATGTACCATAACACCCAGGTCTCTTTGCACCTCCCCTTTTCCTAATCTGCCGCCATTCAGGTAATATTTTGCCTTTGTGTTTTTGCCCCCAAAGTGGATAACCTCACATTTATCCACATTATACTGCATCTGCCATGCATTTGCCCACTCACCTAACCTGTCCAAATCTGCCTGCAGCCTCTTAGCGTCCTCCTCACAGCTCACTCCGCCATCAAGTTTAGTGTCATTTGCAAACTTGGAGATATTACACTCAATTCCTTCGTCTAAATCATTAATGTATATTGTAAATAGCTGGGGTCCCAGCACTGAGCCCTGCGGCACCCCACTAGTCACTGCCTGCCATTCTGAAAAGGACCCGTTTATCCCGACTCTCTGCTTCCTGTCTGCCAACCAGTTCTCTATCCACGTCAGTGCATTACTCCCAATACCATGTGCTTTAATTTTGCACACCAATCTCTTGTGCGGGACCTTGTCAAAAGCCTTTTGAAAGTCCAAATACACGCCATCCACTGCTTCTCTCTTGTCCACTCTACTAGTTACATCCTCAAAAAATTCCAGAAGATTTGTCAAGCATGATTTCCCTTTCATAAATCCATGTTGACTTGGACCGATCCTGTCACTGCTTTCCAAATGTGCTGTTATTTCATCTTTAATAATTGATTCCAACATTTTCCCCACTACTGATGTCAGGCTAACCGGTGTATAATTACCCATTTTTTTCTCTCCCTCCTTTTTTAAAAAGTGGTGTTACATTAGCTACCGTCCAGTCCATAGGAACTGATCCAGAATTGGTAGACTGTTGGAAAATGATCACCAATGCATCCACTATTTCTAGGAACACTTCCTTAAGTACTCTAGACTATCAGGCCCCGGGGATTTATCGGCCTTCAATCCCATCAATTTCCCTAACACAATTTCCTGACTAATAAGGATATCCTTCAGTTCCTCCTTCTCACTAGACCCTCGCTCCCCTCGTACTTCCGGAAGGTTATTTGTGTCTTCCTTCGTGAAGACAGAACCAAAGTATTTGTTCAACTGATCCGCCATTTCTTTGTTCCCCATTATAAATTCACCTGAATCTGACTGCAAGGGACCTACGTATGGTGGCGGGGCGGGAAAGTTAGCGGCCGGGGATAGTTTGTGCCTCAGTCTGTAAGTTTGGGCAGCTCGGCCCCGCGTTAGGGGGCGTAGCGCTAAGGGAGGCGGTGTACGCCTCTCGGGGCGCTAGGATGGGAAACTCCCGAGCTAAAGAGCCGGGCTGGGAGCGCTTCCAGAGAAGCCATGGGTAAGGGTGGAGGGAAAACCTATAAAAACCACACAAAACATTCCTAAAATATTGCCGACGCCACAGCAACACAAATCGCACAAAAAATTAAAACGAGAAAGACTCGCACTTACCTGCCGAGTACCCTACCTCCATGCCGCCGGCTATGCTGGACCGCTCTGATTTCCCAGGCGGCCATTGCGGTGCGCACTTCCGGGCGGACGACTCGGGCAGGAGTTCAAACTCGCACCGGTGTCACAACCCGGGGGCGTTGCACACCGGGCGCAGCTCTTCCCGGCGCTCGTGCTCCGCGCCACCGCAAACTCGACCGGAGGATCGCGGCAGGGCGCTGGAGACCGCACCGCCGCCTTTCACGCCGCTCCGGGGCCAAACCCCGCAGCGCAAAGGACGGGAAAGTCCAACAGCACAGAAGGAGGTCGTTCAGCCCATCCTGCCTGTGCTCGATCTCTGAAAGGGCTGGCGATTAGCTCCACACCCCTGCCCTGTCGCCACAGTGCGGTGCCCAGAATGGGACGCAAGTTTTATTGTTGTGGCTTTGTTGTGTGCTTTTTTTTTTTTCTTTTCATGTTTCTCTTCCCTCCTTCCCAAAAGCGCCGATTTTGTTGTTGTTGCTGTGTGGCAGTTCCATGCACACCGGATACGCTCCAGGAACAAGGAACAGTTGTCAGGCTTTTTATTCCACATTTATTAAATTAACTGAATTTTTAAATTCCCCAGCTGCCTAAAGCCCAGCCCAACGCTCTCGTCCAATGTGTGCGCAAACGTACGCCTAAGGTTAAGGGGAGATGTAATGGAAGCATTCACATTGTTAATGGGTTGTCATAGAAGGGGAAACTGTTTCCACTGGCAGAAGGGTCGGTAACTGGAGGACACAGATATAAGAGAATTAGCAAAAGAACCAGACACTACATATACTTTGTAATACACAGAATGACAGAACCTACGGAAACAGGCCATTCAGCCCAACAGGTCCGACTCTGTGTCAGTGTTTATGCTCCACTCGAGCCTCCTCCCACCTCTCTTCTTCTCACCCCATCAGCATATCCTGCTATTCCTTTCTCCCTCATATACTTATCTAGCTTCATTTTAAATGCATCGATGTTATTCGTCTCAATTTAGGGATCGGTAGCATAGTGGTTATGGCCTGGACTAATGATCCGGAAACCCGAGTTCAAATCCCACCACGGCAGCTGGGGAATTAAAAAATTCAGTTAATTTAATAAATGTGGAATAAAAAGCTGGAATCAGTAATGGTGACCGTGAAACTACCAGATTGTCATAAAAACCCATCGGGTTCACTAATGTCCTTTAGGGAAGGAAATCTGCCGTCCTTACCCGGTCTGGGCCTATATGTGACTCCAGACCCACAGCAATGTGGTTGACTCTTAACTGCCCTCTGAAATGGCCCAGCGAGACACTCAGCCGTATTGAAGATGGCGGCTCACCACCACCTTCTCGAGGGCAATTAGGGATGGGCAATAAATGCTGGCCTTGCCGACGATGCCCACATCCCGTGAATTAATAATAAAGACAAACCACTCAATGTGAAGTTATGCTAAACTATCGAACCTTGGTTAGACCACACTTGGAGTACTGTGTGCATCTGGTTGCCATATTATAAAAAGAATATACAGGAGAAGCAGAGAAGATTTACAAGGATGATACCAGAAATGCGAGAGTATACGTATCAGGAAAAGATGAACAGGATGGGTCTCTTTTCTTTTGAAAAGAGAAGGCTGAGGGGTGACCTAATAGAGGTCTTTAAAATTATGAAAGGGAAGATGCAGAAAGAATGTTTCCACTTGTGGGGACGAGCATAACTAGAGGCCATCAATATAAGATAGTCATCAAGAAATCCAATAGGGAATTCAGAAGAAACTTCTTTACCCAGAGAGGGATGAGAATGTGGAACTCGCAACCACAGGGAGTGGTTGAGGCGAATAGTATCGATGCATTTAAGGGGAGGCTGGACAAGCATATGAGGGAGAAGGGAATAGAGGGTTATGCTGATAGATTTAGATGAGGAAAGACAGGAGGAGGCTCGAGTGGAGCATAAACGACGGCATGGACTGGTTGGGCCAAATGGCCTGTTTCTGTGCCGTATATCCTGTGTAATCCTGTGGTAGTGACTCCTGATTTCCTGTTTGTGTTACAGATGAGATTACCGACCAACAGTTGATGGTCATTGTGATCAGTGTCAGTGCTGTGCTTTTCCTGGTCATTGTGACATCCATCGTCACATATGTTGTAAGTATTACGTGTAGAAGAACTCCACGAGGCTGAGTACTGTGAGCTAAACTTAGTGTGACCTTCGTCTTCTTTATTACAACTCCAGAGTGCCTAAACAACATGGCAGCCAACCTTTTATACTGGCCCTGCACGTGTGTGCATGCGATCATTAGGACTCCAACAGTCACCCCCTCTGGTGGCAAGTGTTACATAGTTACATACATAACATCACTCCACCCGCCCCCCCCCCCCCAAAAGTCTTCGGTACAAGTTATTTACAAGTTGAGGCAATCAGGAGCCCTCCGCTCCCTGGTTGATCGTCTAAGTTCAAACCCTGGCATGTGTGAGTTGGCCGGACCATTGCTGCACTGCACCGTGACTGGTCTGACCAGACTGTCAGCAACGGTGGGTTCATCCTCGTGATTGACAGCGAGGTCGATTGTTGGTTGGGTGTGTGTTGGTGGATCGCCGATGGTGATGTCCTCTTCAAGTCATTCCTGGTTGTCGGTAAATCACAATTTGGTCTGATCTAAATGCTTTCTGCACGTTTGGCCATTTAACAGTTTGATTATAAACAACCTATTCCCTTCCTTGGCCAAAACTGTGCCAGCAACCGACTTGGGACCATGACCGTAATTCAGGACAATCACAGGGTCGTTATCATCAATGTCACATGAAACAGCCGCGCGATCGTGGTACATGTTCTGCCGGTGTCGCTGGGTTTCTACGGGATCATTAAGATCCCGGTGGACTAGGGAGAGCCTGGTTTGAGGGCTCTCTTCATTAACAATTCTGCCGGGGGAACCCTGGTGAGTGAGTGGGGTCACGTCCGGTAACTGAGCAGAATGCGAGACAAGCGGGTCTGCAGGGAACCGTCCGTCACGCGTTTCATGCTCTGCTTGATGGTTTGGACTGCCTACTCTGCTTGACCGTTAGACGCGGGCTTAAACCAAGAAGACCTGACATGCTTGATGCCATTGCTGGTCAGAAACTCGTTGAATTCCGAGCTGGTGAAACACGGGCCATTGTCGCTGACAAGGACTTCGGGCAAGCCATGGGTGGCGATCATGGCCCAGAGGCTTTCAATGGCGGCTGTGGATGTGCTGGATGACAGATTACGCATTCAATCCATTTGGAGTAAGCGTCCACTACTACTAAAACCATCTTTCCTAGAAATGGGCCGGCAAAATCTATGTGGATCCTGGACCATGATTTGGAGGGCCATGACCACAGACTCAGTGGAGCCTCCCTTGGTGCATTGCTCAGTTGCGATCAAGTGTTGCACTGATGTACACATGATTCTAAGTCCGAGTCAATGCCGGGCCACCAAACATGCGACCTGGCAATTTCCTTCAATGACAATGCCTGGGTGGGTACTGAGTGGGTTGCGTATAAACGTTTCCCTGCCTTTTTTTAGAAAAACCACGCGATTACCCCACAAGAGACAATTTAACTGGATGGACATTTCATCTTTGCGTCAGTGAAATGGCTTAATTTCATCTTGCATTTCCCTGGGAAACGGCCGACCAGTTCCCAATTAGGACGCAACTCTTTACTAATGATAGCGCAGGATCCTGGCTGGTCCAGATCCTGATCTGGCGAGCTGTGACGGGTGACCCCTCGCTCTCAAAAGCATCCATGACCAGTAGCAAGTCTGCGGGCTGCGCCATTTCAACTCCAGTGGTGGGTAATGGTAGCCAGCTGAGAGCATTGACACAGTTTTTAGTGCCTGGTCTGTGGCGGATAACAGTCATAAGCAGATGATGTTAGTGCCCATCTTTGGATGCGGATGAAACATTGGTATTTATATCTTTGCTCTCTGAAAACAGCGAAATGAGCGGCTTGTGGTCAGTTTCAAGCTCAAACCGAAGTCCAAATAGGTATTGGTGCATTTTCTTAATGCCTCTTTCTCGACCATACTATAGGCTCTCTCAGCCTTAGACAGACTTCTAGATACGTATGCAACCAGTTGAAGGTTGCCCAATACATTGGCTTGCTGTAACACACAGCTGACCCTGTACGATGAGGCGTCACAAGCTCGCACTAAATGTTTCCATGAGTCATAGTGTAAAATTAACTTATTTCAACATTCCTGACCTTCTCAAAGGCTGTGTCTTGAGATTTGCCCCAAACTCAGCTGTCACCCTTGCATAGCAACATGTGCAAAGGCTCGAACAACGTGCTCAACCCGGGTAGAAAGTTACCGAAATAGTTGAGGAGTCCCAGGAAAGAACGCAGCACCATCACATTCTGTGGTTTGGGTACATTCTTGATGGCCTCTGTCTTTGAGTCCATGGGCCTGATGCCGTCTGCTGCAATCTTTCTCCCCAAAAATTCTGCCGTCAGGAAAACACACTTGGAGCGTTTCAGCCTGAGTCCCACTCTGTCTAGGTGACTTAGAACCTCTTCCAGGTTGTACAGATGTTCGATGGTGTCACGACCAGTGATCAGGATGTCATCTTGAAACACAATGGTGTGCAGAACAGATTTCAGCAAACTCTCCATGTTTCTCTGGAAAATGGCTGCAGCCGAGCGAATCGCGAAAGGGCACCTGTGCTATATAGAAACATAGAAAATAGGTGCAGGAGTAGGCCATTCGGCCCTTCGAGCCTGCACCGCCATTCAATGAGTTCATGGCTGAACATGCAACTTCAGTACCCCATTCCTGCTTTCTCGCCATACCCCTTGATCCCCCTAGTAGTAAGGACTACATCTAACTCCTTTTTGAATATATTTAGTGAATTGGCCTCAACAACTTTCTGTGCTAGAGAATTCCACAGGTTCACCATTCTCTGGGTGAAGAAGTTTCTCCTCATCTCGGTCCTAAATGGCTTACCCCTTATCCTTAGACTGTGACCCCTGGTTCTGGACTTCCCCAACATTGGGAACATTCTTCCTGCATCTAACTTGTCTAAACCCATCAGAATTTTGAACGTTTCTATGAGATCCCCTCTCATTCTTCTGAACTCCAGTGAATACAAGCTCAGTTGATCCAGTCTTTCTTGATATGTCAGTCCCGCCATCCTGGGAATCAGTCTGGTGAACCTTTGCTGCACTCCCTCAATAGCAAGAATGTCCTTCCTCAAGTTAGGAGACCAAAACTGTACACAATACTCCAGGTGTGGCCTCACCAAAGCCCTGTACTCAAATCCCCTGTACTCAAATCCTCTCGCTATGAAGGCCAACATGCCATTTGCTTTCTTAACCGCCTACTGTACCTGCATGCCAACCTTCAATGACTGATGTACCATGACACCCAGGTCTCGTTGCACCTCTCCTTTTCCTAATCTGTCACCATTCAGATAATAGTCCGTCTCTCTCTTTTTACCACCAAAGTGGATAACCTCACATTTATCCACATTATGGGCCCAAGTTTCCACATGATTTGCGCCTGATTTTTAGGAGCAACTGGTGGAGAACGGACTATCTTAGAAATCACAATTCTCCACATTTTTTTTTCTGCAGTTCTAGTCAGGTAGAACAGTTCTACTTTGGAACAGAATTTTTTCTTCAAAAGAGGGCGTGTCCGGCCACTGACGCCTGATTTCAAAGTTTCCACAGTGAAAACGTACTCCGCGGGGGGGGGGGGGGAGGAGGCGCCCGTTCTTCCCGCGGGGGGGGGGGAAGAGGCGTCCGTTCTTTCCCGCGGGGGGGGAGGCGCCCATTCTTCCCGCGGGGGTGGGGGGGGAAGAGGAGGCGCCCATTCTTCCCGCGGGGGTGGGGGGGGAAGAGGAGGCGCCCATTCTTTCCCGCGGGGGGGGGGGAGGCGCCCGTTCTTTCCCGCGGGGGGGGAGGCGCCCATTCTTCCCGCGGGGGTAGGGGGGGAAGAGGAGGCGCCCATTCTTTCCTGCGGGGGGGGGGGGGAGGAGGAGCCCGTTCTTTCCCGCAGGGGGGGGGGGAGGCGCCCGTTCTTCCTGCGGGGGGGCAGGGGAAGGAGACAGTGAGAAGGCTGCAAGTGCTGATGTGCTGATGGCAATGTGCTTTTATTAAAAAAAAATTCAAAAATTAAACAGCTACAAAGAACTACAAAATTGGCCGAGTGCCAATGTTTTTTTCACACTGCGCGAACGCTCCAACGCGTACGCGCAGCGTTGCCGGCTGGAAAAAAACTAATTTAAATAGTACCCGCCCCCTCCCACTTACAAAATCGGCGCGAGTGCAGGCTCCGCCCCCCCTGGGCGCCGTGCCAAGCAGACAAGGAGCTGCAGAACGCTCCAGAATCGCGATTTTGTTTTTAGGCGCCGTTTTAGGCGCGGAAAACGGGCGCCCAGCTCGGAGGGGCGCCCGTTTTTTATCGTGTGGAAACTTGGGCCCATAACTTCATCTGCCATGCATTTGCCCACTCACCTAACCTATCCAAGTCTCTCTGCAGCCTCATAGCATCCTCCTCACAGCTCACGCTGCCACCCAACTTAGTGTCATCCGCAAATTTGGAGATACTACATTTAATCCCCTCGTCTAATGTTCAGCATGTTCAGCCATGAACTCATTGAATGGCGGTGCAGGCTCGAAGGGCCGAATGGCCTACTCCTGCACCTATTTTCTATGTTTCTATGTTTCTAAATCATTAATGTACAATATAAACAGCTGGGGCCCCAGCACAGAACCTTGCGGTACCCCACTAGTCACTGCCTGCCATTCTGAAAAGTACCCATTTACTCCTACTCTTTGCTTCCTGTCTGACAACCAGTTCTCAATCCATGTCAGCACACTACCCCCAATCCCATGTGCTTTAACTTTGCACATTAATCTCTTGTGTGGGACCTTGTCGAAAGCCTTCTGGTTCAACTGGTTCTCCCTTGTCCACTCTACTGGAAACATCCTCAAAAAATTCCAGAAGATTTGTCAAGCATGATTTCCCTTTCAAAAATCCATGCTGACTTGGACCTATCATGTCACCTCTTTCCAAATGCGCTGCTATGACATCCTTAATAATTGATTCCATCATTTTACCCACTATCGATGTCAGGCTGACCGGTCTATAATTCCCTGTGTTCTCTCTGCCTCCTTTTTTTAAAAAGTGGGGTTACATTGGCGAATCTCCACTCCATAGGAACTGATCCAGAGTCTATGGAATGTTGGAAAATGACTGGCAATGCATTCGCTATTTCCAAGACCACCTCCTTAAGTACTCTGGGATGCAGTCCATCAGGCCCTGGGGATTTATCGGCCTTCAATCCCATCAATTTCCCCAACACAATTTCCTGACTAATAAGGATTTCCCTCAGTTCCTCCTTCTTACTAGACCCTCTGACCCCTTTTATATCCTGAAGGTTGTTTGTGTCCTCCTTAGTGAATACCGAACTAAAGTACTTGTTCAATTGGTCTGCCATTTCTTTGTTCCCCGTTATGAATTCCGCTGATTCTGACTGCAGGGGACCTATGTTTGTCTTTACTAACCTTTTTTTCTTTACATATCTATAGAAACTTTTGCAGTCCGTCTTAATGTTCCCTGCAAGCTTCCTCTCGTACTCTATTTTCCCTGCCCTAATCAAACCCTTTGTCCTCCTCTGCTGAGTTCTAAATTTCTCCCAGTCCCCGGGTTCACTGCTATTTCTGGCCAATTTGTATGCCACTTCCTTGGCTTTAATACTATCCCTGATTTCCCTTGATAGCCACGGTTGAGCCACCTTCCCTTTTTTATTTTTACGCCAGACAGGAATGTACAATTGTTGTATTTCATCCATGCGATCTCTAAATGTCTGCCATTGCCCATCCACGGTTAACCCCTTAAGTATCATTCGCCAATCTATCCTAGCCAATTCACGCCTCATACCTTCAAAGTTACCCTTCTTTAAGTTCTGGACCATGGTCTCTGAATTAACTGTTTCATTCACCATCCTAATATAGAATTCCACCATATTATGGTCACTCTTACCCAAGGGGCCTTGCACAATGAGATTGCTAATTAATCCTCTCTCATTACACAACACCCAGTCTAAGATGGCCTCCCCTCTAGTTGGTTCCTCGACATATTGGTCTAGAAAACCATCCCTTATGCACTCCAGGAAATCCTCCTCCACCGTATTGCTTCCAGTTTGGTTAGCCCAATCTATATGCATATTAAAGTCACCCATGATAACTGCTGCACCTTTATTGCATGCACCCCTAATTTCCTGTTTGATGCCCTCCCCAACATCACTACTACTGTTTGGAGGTCTGTACACAACTCCCACTAACGTTTTTTGCCCTTTGGTGTTCTGCAGCTCTACCCATATAGATTCCACATCATCCAAGCTAATGTCCTTCCTAACTATTGCATCAATCTCCTCTTTAACCAGCAATGCTACCCCACCTCCTTTTCCTTTTATTCTATCCTCCCTGAACATTGAATACCCATGGATGTTGAGTTCCCAGCCCTGATCATCATGGAGCCACGTCTCTGTAATCCCAATCACATCATATCTGTTAACATCTATTTGCACAGTTAATTCATCCACCTTATTACGGATACTCCTTGCATTAAGACACAAAGCCTTCAGGCTTGTTTTTTAACACCCTTTGTCCTTTTAGAATTATGATGTAGTGTGGCCCTTTTTGTTTCTTGCCTTTGTTTACTCGGCCTTCCACTATTGCTTTTTACCTTTCTACCATCTGTTTCTGACTCCATATTACTTCGCCCTATCTCGCTACATAGGTTCCCATCCCCCTGCCATATTAGTTTAAACACTCCCGAACTGCATTAGCAAATGTTATCCCTAGGACATCAGTTCCAGTCCTGCCCAAGTGCAGACCGTCCCTTTTGTACAGGTCCCACTTCCCCCAGAACTGCTTCCAATGTCCCAGGAATTTGAATCCCTCCCTCTTGCACCACTGCTCAAGCCACGTATTTATTCTAACTATCCTGCTCCCTCTACTCTGATTAGCACGTGGCACTGGTAGCAATCCAGAGATTACTACCTTTGAGGTCCTACATTTTAATTTAACTCCTAGCTCCCTAAATTCAGCTTGTAGGACCTCTTCCCGCTTCTTACCTATATCGTTGGTACCTACATGTACCACGACAACTGGCTGTTTACCCTCCCTCTCCAGAATGCTCTGCAGCCGCTCCGAGACATCAGGGAGGCAACATACCATCCTGGAGTCTCGGTTGCGGCCGCAGAAACTCCTATCTATTCCCCTTACAATAGAGTCCCCTATCACTATAGCTCTCCAACTCTTTTTCCCACCTTTCTGTGCAGCAGAGCCACCCACGGTGCCATGGCTGCTGGTGCCTTCCCCGGTAAGTCATCTACCCCAACAGTATCCAAAACGGTATATCTGTTTTGGAGGGAGATGACCGCAGGGGACTCCTGCACTACCTTCCTGCTCTTGCCTTGTCTCTTGGTCACCCATTCACTATTTGTCCTAACCCTTACCTGCAGTGTGACCAACTCACTAAATGTGCTATCCACAACATTCTCAGCATCGCGCATGCTCCAGAGTGAGTCCATCCGTAGCTCCAGTGCCGTCATGCGGTCTGTCAGGAGCTGCAGCTGGACACACTTCCCGCACACATAGTAGTCAGGGACACTGGAAGCGTCCCTGACTTCCCACATAGCACAGGAGGAGCATAACACGGGTCCGAGCTCTCCTGCCATGACTTAACCCTTAAATTAATTTACTTACTAAAATTTACTTAAACACCAAACAGCTACTTATTGGTTGGCTGCCAATTAAACCAATCTAAAAGTCAGTCTAAAAGAGAGTTATGCTTACCAGTCGAACAGCTAACCCCTTACCATCTTGGCTGTGACGTCACCTCTCGATTTCGCATCCCTCTCTCTTTGTCTGCAACTGGTTGGGCTGGTCTCTGGGCCTCCGTCTCCTACTCTCGCACTCCTTATTAGCTGCTCTAGTGTCAGCACTGGTAGGAAAAACAAGACAAAACAGCACCTGCCGCCCGAACTCACCCACTTACCAAACTCTCAAATGCCACTCTATGCTGCTGCACTCCGTGCTCTGCACGAGCTGCCTCTTTTTAAACTGTATCTAGGTCAGATGACTCACTACTGGTCAGTCGTTTACAGAACTGGTTTTAACTAGCTGCTAATTACCTCCTACTGGAGAGTTACCTTCGTTTTCTCTGCCTAAACCTGAAAGATTTCCAACTATTTAACTTTTCCCCTTTAAATTAAACTGCTACTTACTTAGAAGCTACTGGCAATTGCCACTAACAATTTACTCCAGCCTCCAAATGGTTTAACGAGAATAACCCTTAAAACTCACCCACTTACCAAACTCACAAATGCCACTCTATGCTGTTGCATTCCGTGCTCTGCACGAGCTGCCTCTTTTTAAAATGTATCTAGGTCAGATGAACAGTCCTTTGTGTGTGCTGATGCACGTCAGTCTTTTCGAAGATTTAGCCAGCTCCTGTGTCAGGTAGGCGGAGGTTAGGTCCAACTTGGTGAACGACTTCCGCCCGCCGCCCCCCCCCCCCCCCCCCCCCCGCTAACGTTGCAAACAGGTCATCTGCCTTGGGCAGCGAGTACTGGTCCTGTAGTGAGACTCGGTTAATCATTACCTTGTAGTCTCCGCAGATTCTGACTGTGCCATCGCTTTTCAACACCGGAACAATTGAACTGGCCCACTCGTTGAACTTGACTGGCGATATGATTCCTTCGCGTTGGAGTCTGTCCAGTTTGATCTCGACTCTCTCCCTCATCATGTATGGAACCGCCCGAGCCTTGTGATGGATGGGCCGTGCTTCAGGGCCTAGATGGATCTGTAACTTGGCGCCTGTGAAGTTGCCGATGCCTGGTTCGAATAGCGAGGGAAACTTGCTCAGCACTTGAGCACACGAGGCGTCATCCACTGAAGATAGTGCTTTGATGTCATTCTAATCTTTTCCAGCCAGCTTCTGCCAAACAGCTTTGGGCCATTGCCTGGAACAATCCACAATGATAGATCATGCACAGCCCCATCATATGATACCTTCACTGCCTCACTTACAATGACTGGTATGAGCTCTTTGGTGTAGGTACGCAGCTTTGCATTAATCGGGCTCAGTTTAGGCCTTTGTGCCTTATTGCCCCACAGTTTCTCGAAAGCCTTCTGGCTCATTATTGACTGACTCGCACCCGTGTCCAACTCCATGGATACTGGAACTCCATTTAATTTGACTTTCAGCATTATAGGAGGGCTCTTGGTGGTGAAGGTATGCACCCCATACATTTCTTCCTCAGGTTGAGTTGCCTGTGCTGCGTGATCCGCGCCGGATCGATCATCCTCTGCCACGTGGTGTGTCGCAGCACGTTTGCACATTCGCTGGAGGTGCCCCATTGTTGTGCAGCCTTTGCACACGTAGTGCTTGAATCGACATTGATGGGCCCGATGATTACCCCCGCAGAGCCAACACGGTGTTAATGGATTCACATTCACTCCCGATGGCGGACTCTGAGTATCACAGGTCTTGCAGCCACAGACGTATAGGCCCTGCCATATGCAGTTCGGCCTGCTCGCGAAATCATTTCATGCACAGTACTTGCCGGTGAGCATCGATGTTGAGAAGATATCTGTTTGGTGTTATCATCCGTGGCCATGCATGCCTGGGCGATCGCGATGGCCCTGTTCAGGTCTAGGGTTTCGGCAGCCAGCAGCTTTTGAAGAATGACCTCGTGGCTGATGCCCAGCACGAAAAAGTCTCGCAGCATTTGCCCCAACGCAGCGCCAAAATCGAAAGGTCCCGCGAGAAGTCTCAGGACGGCGACATAATCCGCCACGCCCTGGCCCCCCGGAGCGATGGTGCGTGTAAAAACGATATCTGGCCATGAGGATACTCTCCTTCGGCTTGAGGTGGTCCCGAACCTCCATGCACAACTCTGTATATTCCTTCTCCATTGGTTTTGTCGGGGTGCGAGCAGATTCTTGATGAGGCCGTATATTTTAGGCCCACAGACGGTGAGAAGAACCGCCCAGCGCTTGACCACATTAGTGACTTCTTCCAGCTCGTTGGCCACGAAGTATTGGTCGAGATGCTCGACGAAGGCTTCCCAATCATCACCCTCTACGAATCTCTCTAATAGTCCAATGGCAGCCATGGTTGTGTGAAGGTTCGTATTCTGTTACTCGTCGCCAATTATTATGTATAGAAGAACTCCATAAGGCTGAGTATTGTGAGCTAAAGTTAGTGTGACCTTAGTCATCTTTATTACAACTCCAGAGTCTAAACAACATGGCAGCCAACCTTTTATACTGGCCCTGCACATGTGTGCAGGTGACCATTAGGACTCCAACAGTCGCGCCCTCTGGTGGTAAGTATTACATAGTTACATACATAACAGTAAGTACCTTGTTGACTTTTATTTTGGAGCTCCACTTGTTCCACATCTTTTTCGGTGAAGCCCGCCAGCCAATGGTGCAGTTAGCCGCGCAAAATCATATTGCCGCTGGTGCTGGAAATCTTCGACCGGCAACGGCTGGCCACACCGGGCGGGTCAGGCAGCAGCCACGGAGAAACTGAATCGGCCATTTCGGCGCTTTGAGGTCCTCAGACCCTTGCTCAGGTGTCCTCGAGAGCTGCAACCTCGACCAACAGACTTCTGTTGCTCCACCAATGCTGCCCGACCTGCCGTGCATCTCCAGCCTGTTGCCCTTTGTATTTACAATCAAGCGGTGGTCGGACAAATCTGTTAATCTTAGTTGCCTCCCTCTTTCAGATCGTAAGGAAGTGCAGAGTGACAGGGCGGCCGGAGGAGGAACCGGTTTACATGGTGAGTGTGAAAGTGAGAGTTACGAACATACGAGCAATGATGGACAGGTAAAGACCATGAGAACATAAGAACATAAGAAATAGGAGCAGAAGTAGGCCACATGGCCCCTCGAGCCTGCTCCACCATTTAATACGATCATGGACTCTGGTCCACTTCCCTGCCCGCTCCCCATAGCTCCTTATTCCCTTATCGGTATTGATAGAGTATTCAAACAGGCTCATTTAGACTTTCTGTGAAAATTCACAGACCCCCAAGTCAAGGCTGCTACGTGCTGCTCAGCATGTTGCATTAACTCATCAATCAACTTGACATTTTCGGACCTTGGGTAGCGAGCCAATAAAACGTTAAAAGACTTTCAATTGAGCCAATAAGGTCAAAGAAGGCGAGTTCTTTTCTGTAAATTGATCCAGGTATAAAGTACAGCCATTTTGACCATGTGTCTCAGTAGAACAAAGAAACTGGCAATCAGCCAGCAGTTTGTTGCTCTCTGCCAGTATTAAAAAGTTAAAACTACCATCGGAGTTCGTATTTCATTGGAAATTAAGAGATCTATCACTGGTCCACTTCCCTGCCCGCTCCCCATAACTCCTTATTCCCTTATCGGTTAAGAAACTGTCTATCTCTGTCTTAAATTTATTCAATGACCCAGCTTCCATAGCTCTGAGGCAGAAAATTCCACAGATTTACAACCCTCTGAGAGAAGAAATTCCTCCTCATCTCAGTTTTAAATGGGCGGCCCCTTATTCTAAGATAATGTCCCCTGGTTCTATTCTCCCCTATCAGTGGAAACATCCTCTCTGCATCCACCTTGTCAAGCCCCCTCATAGTCTTAGACGTTTCGATAAGACCACCTCTCATTCCTCTGAATTCCAATGAGTAGAGGCCCAACGTACTCAACCTTTCCTCATAAGTCAACCCTCTCATCTCCGGAATCAACCTAGTGAACCTTCTCTGAACTGCCTCCAAAGCAAGTATATCCTTTCATAAATATGGAAACCAAAACTGTACTACAGAATTGCGATACCTTGTGTATCACGACATATACACTCCACCCCACCCGATAAATAACATCCATAGACATTCCCCTGTCCACTGAATTTTTTGTGGAGATGATGAAACTAATCAGGTTTGTTAGGCATGACCTACCTTTCACAAATCCATGCTGACTTTCTCTGATCAGCTGAAAATGTTCAAGGTGTTCAGTCACCCTCTCCTTAAGTATAGACACTAGCAATTTCCTGACAACAGATGTTCGGCTAACTGGTCTATAATTCCCTGGTTTCCCTCTCTCCCCATTCTTAAATAGCGGAGTGACATGCGCAATTTTCCAAGGAACGGTTCCTGAATCAAAAGAACCTTGGAAGATTATAGTTGGGACATCTGCATGTGCTCACCTCCATCCTTTAAACCCCTGGGATGGAAAGCATCTGGCCCTGGGGATTTGTCACTCTTTCGTGCCATTATTTTCTTCATTACTATTATTTTATTTTCATTAAGTCCCTGATTTAATATTGTATCTTTGGGATTTCTGGCATGTTATCCTCTTTCTCCACTGTAAATTTCACTACTGCACTGGAGTGTCAGCCTAGATTTTTGTGCTCAAGTCTCTGGTGTGGGACTTGAACCCACAACCTTCTGACTCAAAGGCGAGTGTGCTACCCACTGAGCCACGGCTGACAAACCAAATCGTTAGTTTTCGTGCGCTAACCGAGACTGTGAATATTGGCAAGTTGTTTGACCATTGTCCAGCAACACCTCAATTTCAAAATCCCTCCATGACCTCGCCCCTCGCCGATCTCTATAACCTCCTCCAGCTTCACAAACCACCAAGATCTCGGCACTCCTCCACTTTTGGCCTCTAGCCCATTCCCAAATTTCATGGCTCCACCATTGGAGGCCGTTCCTTCAGCTGCCCCAAGCTCTGGAATTCGCTTCTTAAACCTCTCCGCCTCTCTACCTCTCTCGCCTCTTTTAAGACCCTCTTTAAAACGTGCCTCAATGTCCAAGCTTTTGGTCAACTGTCCTAATATCTCCTTATGTGGCTCAGTGTCAAATTTTGTTTGTTAATGCTCCTGCAAAGCCCCTTAAAACCTTGCGCTACACTAAAGGTGCTATATAAATGCTAATTATTGTTTTGGGGAGGGGAAACCACAGCCAGATATGATCTTGGAATCACCTAATGTGCACACAGACTCATCGAGCAGAACAAATCACTTGATTGCAATCAAAAGCTGATTTTTAACATTTTATTTCCCCACTACTTGTGTCAGCTGGGGCTCAGTGGGCAGCACACTCGCCTGAGTCAGAAGGTTGTGGGTTCAAGTCCCACTCCAGGGACTTGAGCACAAAAATCTAGGCTGACACTCCCAGTGCAGTGCTGAGGGAGTGCTGCACTGTCGGAGATGCCGCCTTTCGGATGAGATGTTAAACCGAGGCCCCGTCTGCTCGCTCAGGTGGACGTAAACGATCCCTTGGTACTATTTCAAAGAAGAGCAGGGGAGTTATCCCTGGTGTCCTGGGGCCAATATTTATCTCTCAATCAACATAACAAAAAAACAGATTATCAGGGCCAATATCACGTTTCTGTGTGTGGGAGCTTGCTGTGCATAAATTGGCTGACGTGTTTCCCACATTACAACAGTGACTACACTTGAAAAGTACTTCATTGGCTGTGAAGTGCTTTGAGACATTCAGTGGTCGTGAAAGGCGCTATATAAATGCAGGTCTTTCTTTCTCCAGCACCATGGGATTAAGCCATTACCCACATGGCTTCCTGCAGGTGAGCAGGACGTGGTGTCCAGTACGGATAGGACAATGTGGGGTTACAACTCGGTCTGTACCTGTCCAGTACTGTTCAGGAAAGCTGCAGATGTGCCCCTGGGGTGCCCACTCACTGATGTGGCTCCATCAATCCCACGATTCAGAATGACTCCCTCACGGTTATGCTTTTCTCCTTTTTAAGGTGCCCTCACGCCCCACCGCTGATGTCTACGACACTCTGAAAAGAGACGAGCCGAAGGAACCCAGCGCCCCGGCAAAGGTAACTCGCAGCGGGCACAATCTGATGGGTGCGGGCATGGGGCAGCGGGCACAACCTGATGGGCACGGGGCTGCGGGCACAATCTGATGGGTGCGGGCATGGGGCAGCGGGCACAATCTGATGGGCACGGGGCTGCGGGCACAATCTGATGGGTGTGGGCACGGGGCTGCGGGCACAATCTGATGGGTGCGGGCATGGGGCAGCGGGCACAATCTGATGGGCACGGGGCTGCGGGCACAATCTGATGGGTGCGGGCACGGGGTAGTAGGCACAATCTGATGGGTGCAGGCCAGCGGGCACAGCCTGATGGGTGCAGGCATGGTTCAGCGGGCACAGTTCAGCAGGCACAGCCTGATGGGCGCTGGCACGGGGCTGCGGGCACAATTTCTCCATCGGCAGAAGTGCCTTCAGCTGCCTGGACCTTAAGCGTTGGAATTTCTTCCCTAAATCTCTCCGTCTCTCTAACTCTCTCTCCTCCATTCTGACCATCTTTAAAACGTGCCTCAATGCCCAAGCTTTTGGTCACCTGTCCTAATATCTCCTTATGTGGCTCGGTGTCAAATTTTGTTTGTTAATGCTCCTCCTGCAAAGCACCTTAAAACCTTACGTTACGTTAAAGGTGCTATATATGTTAATTATTGTTTGAGGGGAGGGAAATTCGCAGCCAAATATGATCTTGGAATCCCCTCATGTAAACACAGACTCATCGAACAGAACAAATCACTTGATTGCAATCAAAAGCTGATTTTTAACATTTTATTTCCCCACTACTTGTGTCAGCTGTGGCTCAGTGGGTAGCACTCTTGCCTCTGAGTCAGAAGGTTGTGGGTTCAAGTCCCACTCCAGAGACTTGAGCACAAAAATCTAGGCTGACATTCCCAGTGCAGTGCTGAGGGAGTGCCGCACTGTCGGAGGTGCCTTCTTTCGGACGAGACGTTAAACCGAGGCCCTGTCTACTCTCTCAGCTGGACGTAAACGATCCCTTGGCACTATTTCAAAGAAGAGCAGGGGAGTTACCCCCGGTGTTCTGGCCAATATTTATCCCTCAATTAGCACAACAAAAAGCAGATTATCTGGGCCATTATCACATTGCTGTGTATGGGAGCTTGCTGTGTGCAAATTGGCTGATGCGTTTCCCACATTACAACAGTGACTACACTTGAAAAGTACTTCATTGGCTTTGAAGTGCTTTGCGACATTCAGTGGTCGTGAAAGGCGCTATATAAATGCAAGTCTTTCTTTCTCCAGCATCATGGGATTAACCCACATGACTTCCTACAGGTGAGCAGGACGTGGTGTCCAGCATGGATGGGACAATGTGGGGTTACAACTCGGTCTGTGCCTGTTCAGGAAAGCTGCAGATGTGCCCCTGGGGTGCCCACTCACTGATGTGGCTCTGTCAAGCCCACGATTCAGAATGACTCCCTCACGGTTATGCTTTTCTCCCTTTTAAGGTGCCCTCTGCTGTGGTCTACGACACTCTGAAAAGAGACGAGCCGAAGGAACCCAGCGCCCCAGCAAAGGTAACTCGCAGCGGGCACAATCTGATGGGTGCAGGCACGGGGCAGCGGGGCTGATGGTGTGTATTTGGCAGGGTTGCTCATAACTCCGAGCAGCTGGGGACAGCTTGAGAAGAGGCTGGGATTGTGATATATTCTTACGACATCATAAACACACACATACAAGGTGGCTCAACAGGAACTTGTCAGGTGACCTAGTCACATGATGCTTTTTTTGCATCAGCAGTTGCATTACCACAGTTGTCCATTAGGCGGTGCTTTATATTACAGGGACCAGCTCACCCGCAGGGAGAGAGTGTGTAGTGAGTCGGCGGGCATGGGGGTGGGTATGGGTGCAGTATGGCATTCAACAAGGTGTGGCTTGGGTGCATTATTCAGGTTGGGGGTGGTTGGTTCTGGAAGGTGTTCAGTGGGCACGGTGAACAGTGTACAGTTTTTGGGGGTGTGTATGCATGATGATTAGTGGGTGAGGTGGATCATGTTATGCTTGGGGGTGGGGCGGTGCCTGATTTGTGTTCAGTGATATTCATATACCGTGATGTAAACCTCCAGGAGCTCCACCCATCCGTTTCCATGGAAACCCAATCTGTATTTCTCCAGATGAATCTGACCCATTTTTTTAACAAGGAAATAAAACCTCACCTAGTGTACGGTGCATAGTTTTGGTCTCCATACCTAAGGAAGGATATCCTTGCCTTCAAGGGGGTGCAACAAAGGTTCACTAGATTAATTCTTGGGATGAGAGATGTCATATCTTAGAGAGCACACACATCACATAGCTTGTAAAATGGCTGCAAGTTCCAGTGACCCCTGACCTGCTGGTCAGGTGACCTGCTCTTTATTAACAGCACTAGCTGCAGTAACACAGGCGTCCACAGTGTGGAGCTACAGACATTGCACTTCTCCCTCCTTAATGAAGAGTTATTATAACAAACAATCATCATACATAACTTGCATGGTTATACATAACAAAGGATATGGACTTATTTTGCCATATTTACAAATCAAGCTTAACCACTTGTTTTCTGTTTCGAAGAGGATACCTTCGCTCTCGAACAGAACCTTCCAAACATGGTGTTGAATTTAAACTCATTCGAGGCTGATCCTGAGGGAAGTTTTCCACCAAGGGATGTCCTTGATTTCCATTTGAACTCTCTCTAACTTCAGACTGTTTGTTTTCCTGACTCGGACTCAGACTTAAATTCTGACTTTCCCTTGGATTTGTTTCCAGTACATTGGATGTAGGATTTGCTACTGGTGTATCAAAACTATCTGATGAGTCAGAAATAATGGAATCGGTCCCACCTTCCATGTCTGTAGATAAAATATGATCAATGTGAACAAACCTAACCTGTCCATTATCAAACATCTTGACCAAATATGTGCGAGGACCACATAACTTCACCACTCTTCCTGGTAACCACTTCACCCATTTAAGGTGATGGCTCTTCACTCTCACCTTCTGATTTAATTTCACACTTCTCTCTTTTACTCTACCTCTATCATGATTCTCTTCCTGTCTTAATTGTGTCTCTTCTACGGATTGTGCCAAGTTTAGTTTTAACAACGAGAATCTGGTTCATGGCTGTCATTTGAGAAACAACTCTGCTGGTCTACCAGTAGTTGTGTGAGGAGTATTACGATACGTTATTAGAAAATTAGCCAATTTGTGGTCCAATGACAACTGTCGTTTCTTTGGATTTGGATCCAACATTTGTTTGATGAGGGCACGTTTTACAATTTGGACAGTGCGCTCTGCTACACCATTCGAAGCAAGGTGGGACCTTGATATGTTTCACACCATTTTTGCTCATGAACTGTGCAAATTCTTCTGACTAAATTGTGGTCCATTATCCGAAACAATTTCAGGCCAAATGAAGAAAATAATCTTCGCAAAATGTCTAATGTTTTACTTGTTGTTTTCCACATTGGAAACACCTCTTCGAATGGCTATCAATCACAATGAACAATTGTTGCCCTTCTAGCTCAGCAAAATCGATATGTAGCCCTTGCCACACCCTGGCTGTAATGGTATTGGTGGTGGTTGCTTGCTTACCGATTGACATGTTGTACATTGACTGACGATGTACTCTGTCTCTTTTTCAAGACCTGGCCACCATAAGTAACTGTGTGCAAAGCAAAACTCTTGGTCAAGCACATTCCCAGGTGCTGGTCATGGAGGTCTCCTAATAATTTGGACCTGAATTTATTTGGTATAACCACTCTTGCACCCCACATGATACAATCTTTATCGACTGATAATTCATTCTTACGAATGAAGAATGGATGAATATCTTTGTCTATTCCCTGCTGGTTTGGCCATCCGTTTGCAATATAATCATACACCTTTGACATAACTGGGTCACATTTCGTTGCTCGCCCAATCTCTTCAGCTGTGACTGGCAGTTCATCGATGGATAAAAAATAGAACACCTCTTCCCTATCAGGTGTAACTTGTGATGTGGAAGGCAATCTAGACATAGCATCAGCATTACTGTGATCCGCTGATCATCTGTATTCAATATCATATATATATGCTGATAAAATCAAAGCCCATCTCTGCATTTGGGCTGCAGCTAATGTTGGAACTGGGGACTTTGGATGGAGGATTGCTGTCAGGGGCTTATGGTCTGTAACGAGAGTAAACTTACGACCATACAAGTATTTGTGGAACTTCTTGACCCCAAAAATTAATGCCAAAGCTTCCCTTTCGATTTGCACATAATTACGCTCACTGGCACTGAGAGTGCATAAAGCAAAAGCAATTGGTCTCTCCTCCCCACTACTTAATACATGAGAGATTACTGCCCCAACTCCATATGGAGAGGCATCACATGCTAGCTTAATCTCCTTAGATATGTCATAGTGAACTAACATGGTGCTCTCTACCAAGTTGTTTTTACACTCCTTGAATGCTGTATCACATTCTTTTGACCACTTCCAATGGACCTGTTTTATCAATAATTCATTTAGTCGATGTAATACTTTAGCCAAATTTGGTAGGAACTTCCCATAATAGTTCAAAAGACCCAAAAATAATCGAAGTTCAGTGATATTCTTGGGAGTGGGTGCATTTCTGATTGCATCCAGTTTTTCCTTGGTTGGATGTAAACCATCTTTGTCTACTCTGTACCCTAAGTACTCCACTGAGTTTGAAATAACTCACATTTGTGAGCAGCCACTCGTACACTGTGCTTCTCTAGCCGTTTGAGGACTTCATTCAATATGTTATGAATTTGCCTATTTGGTGCTGAAATGAGTATGTCATCTAAATAACATACTACCCCTTCAATACCTTGCAAAATCTGGTTCATTACCCCTTGGAATATGGCAGGGGTGGAAGACACTCCAAATGGTGGCCTATTAAATTGAGATAGGCCTAGATGTGTATTAATAGTCAAGCATGACTTGGACTCCTTATCTAGTTCCAGCTTTAAGTAGGCGTTCGTCAGATCCAACTTTGAGAAGATCTGACCACCTGTCAATGTTGTCAACAAATCTTCTACATTTGGCAATGTATTGGGGACATTACTCTCTGGAACCTGGTTTACGGTTACTTTATAATCACCACACAATCTTACCTTACCATCGGACGTAGGTACATCGATCTATCTTAGAAATAATGCTCTCAGTCTCTAGTCTTTTGAGTTCTTGCTCAACGTTCTCCTTGAGTGCATATGGTACGGAACGTGGCTTGCAATAAACCAATCTAGCGTCCTTCTGTACCCTGACATTCACATTGACGCCTTGGATCGGACTGCCTGTTTTGCAGAACACCTTCGGACAATTCTTGATGACATCATCCTTTCACACAAATCCCGTTTTGACACAAAAAATCTCACTCCAATCCAGTTTGTGATCCCAACCAATTTCTTCCTAGTATGGTAGGTTTGTCTCCTGCCACTACTATTAGAGGCAAGCTCTGAACTTGATCCTTGTATCTCACCAGTACGGTGATACAACCTACCACCAGAATGTTCTCTCCCGAGTAGCGTCACAGCTCTATCTTGGCTTTCTCCTATGGGAAATCCCGCAATTTGTTGCGGTATTGCGACTCCGGTACTACACTCATGGACGCACCAGTGTTGATTTCCATGGGTATCTTGAATCCTGCAACATCTATGTGGATTATGATACTTTTCAAATCGCTGTCTGTTAACCTCATGCTCCTGATGATATTTAACTCTAATATCTCCTCGTCCTGTTGTTGTTCTTCCATGCTATGTAGTCTCTGGGGATTTCTACCCATAGCTTTGAAAGCTGGTTAACCTTCAGTCGACATGCCTTCACAAGATGCCCAGTTTTCCTGCATTCTACCTTCACATATGGGCAGTTCATTGGATATATTCAAGAGGGAGTTAGATATGGCCCTTACGGCTAAAGGGCTCAAGGGTTATGGAGAGAAAGCAGGAAAGGGGCACTGAGGTGAATGATCAGTCATGATCTTATTGAATGGTGGTGCAGGTTCGAAGGGCCGAATGGCCTACTCCTGCACCTATTTTCGATAGGGGCGACGTCCCTTCGGCCTGGGATAGGGTCGTCGCCCAGAGACAGGATGCGCTGGGAGGGCCGGGAGCTACTGCGCATGCGCGCAGCCGCCACTGTGCACGTGCTCAGCTGCCGGCACTGTTTTTGGCGCAGGGCTGTAGCTCCGCCCCCAGCAGTTCCTGCTGGGCCGCGCCAAGCTAGAAATGGGCCTACAGCTATCTGAGAGTCGGGAGGTAAGTATTCGGCGCAATTTTTGTTCTACAAATTAGGCGGCCCTCTCCGATGTACGCCGCTGTAGCGGGAGTCCGAAACTTGAGCCCTATGTTTCTATGTTTCTATGTTTCTATGTTGAGCAATGTGTTGTCCCAGGCACCGGTAGCAGGATGTCAATGCTCTGTTCCCATTTCCAGTTTCTGAGACTTTGGGGCCCCACTGCCTTTTACTTTGAACCTGCAGGCGGTTCATCTCGGTTGTCTGATGACTGAAATTAGTATGAAATTCTTGGGAATATTGGTCGGCCATGCTCATCGACCAAGTTGTCAGAAGTCAAGTCAGGCGTTGTCAATAACTTCCTTCTGATCGCATCATTTTTCATCCCACAAACAAAGTGGTCTCGCAATGCTCGGTTCTGAAAGTCTCCGAAATTACAGTGAATAGATAGCTTTTTTAATGCTACAACGTACTCACTGATATTTTCTTCGGCCTTCTGATTTCGTATTCCGAAACGATAACTTTCAGCAATTTCTAACGGAACGGGGCTGTAATGTTGTTCTAGCTTAGTTAGAATCTGTTTCAGCGTTGTATCCTTTTGCTTGTCAGGTACAAGAAAATTTATTAGCGTTTCATACAACTCGGGCCCAGCCTCAGTTAAGAATATAGCTCTTTTTCGTTCCAACACCGCCCGGTTATTGTATTCATTATCGGGAATTTCGATAATATTATTTGCAGTGAAAAACATTTCTATCTGATAGACATATGCTCTGAAACTTTCACAGTCGCGTTCCCCCACATGTCCTATAGCTCCCTTAGGGGCAGCCATTTTGACTCTGGCAGTTTCACCAAGTGTGCTCGTAATTTACCTCGGATTTGTAGCTATTTCCAAAAACAGAGAAGCTTTCAAAGTCTCTCTGTCAGCTGGCTGAATCATTCACCACCAAAAATTTCAGCTTTGTATTATCTGATTACATCCCATTCCCGACGCCAATGTCATATCTTAGAGAGCACACACATCACAGAACCTGTAAAATGGCTGCAGGTTCTGGTGACCCCTGACCTGCTGGTCAGGTAACCTGCTCTTTATTAACAGCACTAGCTGCAGTAACACAAGCATCCACAGTGTGGAGCTACAGACATTACAAGAGGGCTGTCCGATGAGGAGATATTCAGTAGAAGGGGCGTATACTCTCGAGTTTAGAAGAATGAGAGGTGATTTCATTGAAACACAGGATTTTGAGGGGGATTGACAGGGGAGATGCTGAGAGGCTCTTTCCCCGGGCTGGAGAGCCTAGAACTGGGGGTCACAGTCTCAGAACAAGAGGTCGGCCATTTAGGACTGAGATGAGGAGAAATTTCTTCACTCAGAGGGTGGTGAATCTATGGAATTCTCTACCCCAGAGGGCTGTGGAGGCTCAGTCTTTGACAATATTCAAGGCTGAGATCGATAAATTTTTGGACTCGAGTGGAATCAAGGGATATGGGGATCGGGTGGGAAAGTGGAGTTGAGGTAGAAGATCAGCCATGATGTTATAGAAACATAGAAATATAGAAAATAGGTGCAGGAGTAGGCCATTCGGCCCTTCGAGCCTGCACCGCAATTCAATAAGATCATGGCTGATCATTCACCTCAGTACCCCTTTCCTGCTTTCTCTCCATACCCCTTGATCCCCTTAGCCGTAAGGGCCATATCTAACTCCCTCTTGAACTGGCATCAACAACTCTCTGCGGTAGAGAATTCCACAGGTTAACAACTCTGAGTGAAGAAGTTTCTCCTCATCTCAGTCGTAAATGGCTTACCCCTTATCCTTAGACTGTGTCCTCTGGTTCTGGACTTCCCCACATTGGGAACATTCTTCCCGTCAGAATTTTATATGTTATATGTTTCTATGAGATCCCCTCTCATCCTTCTAAACTCCAGTGAATACAGGCCCAGTCGATCCAGTCTCTCCTCATATGTCAGTCCAGCCATCCTGGGAATCAGTCTGGTGAACCTTCGCTGCACTCCCTCAATAGCAAGAATGTCCTTCTTCAGATTAGGAGACCAAAACTGTACACAATATTCCAGGTGAGGCCTCACTAAGGCTCTGTACAACTGCAGTAAGACCTCCCTGCTCCTATACTCAAAACCCCTAGCTATGAAGGTCAACATACCATTTGCCGCCTTCACCGCCTGCTGTACCTGCATGCCAACTTTCAATGACTGATGTACCATGACACCCAGGTCTTGTTGCACCTCCCCTTTTCCTAATCTGCCGCCATTCAGATAACATTCTGCCTTCGTGTTTTTGCCACCAAAGTGGATAACCTCACATTTATCCACATTATACTGTATCTACCATGTGTTTGCCCACTCACCTAAACGATCCAAGTCACCCTGCAGCCTCTTAGCGTCCTCTTTGTAGCTCACACCGCCACCCAGCTTAGTATCATCTGCAAACTTGGAGATATTACAATCAAATCCTTCATCTAAATCATTGATGTATATTGTAAATAGCTGGGGTCCCAGCACTGAGCCCTGCGGCACCCCACTAGTCACTGCCTGCCATTCTGAAAAGGACCCGTTAATCCCGACTCTCTGCTTCCTGTCTGCCAACCAGTTCTCTATCCACGTCAGTACATTACCCCCAATACCATGTGCTTTAATTTTGCACATCAATCTCTTGTGTGGGACCTTGTCAAAAGCCTTTTAAAAGTCCAAATACACCACATCCACTGGTTCTCCCTTGTCCACTCTACTCGTTACATCCTCAAAAAATTCTGGAAGATTTTTCAAGCATGATTTCCCTTTCATAAATCCATGCTGACTTGGACCGATCCTGTCACTGCTTTCCAAATGTGCTGCTATTTCATCTTTAATAATTGATTCCAACATTTTTCCCACTCCTGATGTCAGGCTAACCGGTCTATAATTACTCGTTTTCTCTCTCCCTCCTTTTTTAAAAAGTGGTGTTACATTAGCTACCCTCCAGTCCCTTGAATGGTGGAGCAGGCTCGAGGGGCCGAATGGCCTACTCCTGCTCCTAATTCTTAAGTTCTTCCTGCAAGTTCTGGGAAACTTAAATCCATTGTATCTTCTGTGTTCCTCTCCATTAATTGAATTTTAAGGAATTTTGTTCCTGATCACTGAGAAGGTGATTAAAATGGATCTTTGACAGCCACTGGGGTAGCCCTCCGTCTCCTGTGTAATCTAAAATCCAGGTCTAATGACTGCTACTGAAAGGGATTGCAACAACTGCACCGGCTAGTCTCCGGACCCGTGCGTCTCACTAACTGATGCTTTTCATTTCTCTTTTAAGGCGAGTGAGGCCGTTTACGAAAACGTTTACAGAGTCAAAAGCTATAATCCAACGACAGCCTAGTTCAAGGTAAGCCATGGGGAATGAAAAGCGCAGCAGGAACAAGCAGCAAGCATCCCACCATCATCATCATCGTAGGCAGTCCATCGTATCGAGAATGACTTGCTTCCACCCCAAAAAGTGATGAGTTCACAGGTGTTTCAATGAAGGACCTAATATTTCCGATCCCGAACAACATCGTGAAGGGTGGAAGATGCCTGTGCGTGGATTTTTTTACGTGGGGTGGCTGTTGCACACCAGCCACCACACGGGCTTGACAGAACTAGGTCTTGGTCCAGTGACAAGGATTACCCAAGACAACTGGAGACCAGCTCTGCTGCACGGACCTAGTGCGCACACATATCGCAGTGTGGGCTGGGCCCGTGCTGCCCCTGGGCTCTCACCTCTCCTGGGCCCCGGTCACTTCCCTCGACGGACTCTTGCCGCTCCTTCGCCCCTCCTGCTGTGCCTGCCCGCGCTGCAATCAGCGACCTGGCTTCGCAGCCGTCGCCCTCCTGCAGCAGCACGCGCTGCTCCCTGCAGTGGTATACCGCCGCACGCTGCTCCCTCCGATGGCCCCGGCCTGCAGGCCGGGACCGCGTCAATTTCCGGGCCGGACCGCCGCATGCTGCTCCCTGCACTATACCGGTGAAGTACAGCTGGAGTCAGTTATCTAACAGACAGAACGTCCCACTGTGGAATAGAGAAGTAGCAACCTAAGTAGACCTAAGGACTTTGATATCAATGGGATGGAAGTCTTCGAGAAGACAAAAAGGCTCAGAACTGGGATGATACTTGAAATGCAAGGGTTTACCAGTTGGAAAAGGATGAACAGGATAGGTCTCTTTTCTGTTGAAAAGAGAAGGCTGAGGGGTGACCGAATAGAGGTCTTAAAAAATTATGAAAGGTTTTGATAGAGTTGATACAGAGAAAATGTATCCACTTGTGGGGAAGAGCATAACTAGAGGCCATCAGTATAAGATAGTCACGAAGAAATCCAATAGGGAATTCAGAAGAAACATCTTTACCCAGAGGGTGTGTGAGAATGTGGAACTCGCTGCCACAGGGAGTGGTTGAGGCGAATAGTATACTTGCAATTAAGGGAGAGGCTGGACAAGCATATGGGGGAGAAGGGAATAGAGGGTAATGCTGATAGATTTAGATGAGGAAAGACTCATTTAGATGAGGGAGGAGGCATCTCACTGCCCTCCAATCATCAAGATTCACGGCGTGGCCCTCGACAAAGTAGACCATTTCCCAAATCTCGGAAGCCTCTTATCAACAAAGGCAGACATTGATGCAGAGATTCAACACCGCCTCCAGTGCACCAGTGCAGCCGTCGGCCGTCTGAGGAAAAGAGTGTTTGAAGACCAGGCCCTTAAATCTACCACCAAGCTCATGGTCTACAGGGCTGTAGTAATACCCGCCCTCCTGTATGGATCTGAGGCATGTACAATGTATAGAAGGCACCTCAAGTCGCTGGAGATATATCACCAACGATGTCTCTACAAGATCCTACAAATCCCCTGGAAGGACAGGCGCACCAACATCAGTGTCCTCGCCCAGGCTAACATCCCCAGCATTGAAGCACTGACCACACGCGATCAGCTTCGCTGGGCAGGCCACATAGTTCGCACACCTGATACGAGACTCCCTAAGCAAATGCTTTATGCGGAGCTCCTTCATGGTAAACGAGCCAAAGGTGGGCAGTGGAAGTGTTACAAGGACACCCTCAAAGCCTCCCTGGTAAAGCGTGACATCATCACTGACACCTGGGAGTCCCTGGCCGAAGACTGCCCGAGGTGGAGAAAGTGCATCCGGGAGGGCGTTGAGTCCTTCGAGTCTCAACGCAAAGAGCGTGAAGAGGTCAGGCGCAGGCAGCGGAAGGAGCGCGCGGCAAACCAGCCCCACCCACCCCTTCCCTCGACGAATGTCTGTCCCCATTGTCTGTGACAGAGTCTGTGGCTCTCGTATTGGACTGTTCAGTCACCAGAGAACTCGCTTTGGGAGTGGAAGCAGGTCTCCCTTGATTCCGAGGGACTGCCTATGATGATGATGAGTATATACGCCGCAGAAGCAGGCCATTCAGTCAGCCCACCCTGGCTGCCGGCAGTGTTAGACGGTGATGGGTGACACCAGCGTGCTCTAGCTACAGGTGGACTCGTGCTGGAGAGAGGTTCTTTGTTTCTGTTGATCTTTTGAAATAAATGGCTGGATGTTTAGGCTTTTATGTTTTCGGGGCGATAATGGCGGCGGGGCGGGAAAGTTAGCGGCTGGGAATAGTTTGCGTCTTCGTTGTTAAGTTTGGGCACTGGGTCCTGAGTCGGGGGTGCAGCGCGAAGGGAGGCGTTGTACACCTCTCGTGGGCACTATCATGGGAAACTCCCGAGCTAAAAAGCCGGGCCGGGAGCGCTCCCAGAGATGCCTGGGATAAGGGGCGGGGGTGAGGGGAACCTAAAAAACCCCACAAAAACATTCCCAAAACATCGCCCACGCCACCACAACACAAATTGCATGAAAAAATTGAAAGAAAAACACACTTAAAATTACTTTAGTAGCACTTTACCTTCCTCCCAACGCCGGGTTTGTGGGACCACGCTGATTTCCCAGGCGGTCATTGTGGGCGCACTTCCGGGCGGACAGCTCGGGCAAGACTCAAATCTCGCGCCGGTGTCGCAACCAGGGGGCGTTGCACGCCGGACGCAGCTCTTCCCGGCAAAACCGGACCCGAAGATCGCGGCATGGCGCTGGAGACCTCATCGCCGCCTTTCACGCCGCTCCGGGGCGAAACCTGGAGCGCAAATGACCGGAAAATCCAGTCCAAACATTCTAAAGATGCTATTAAATGGTGCGACGCAGCAACTGGTTATGGGGCAGCACTCTGGGCTGCAGATCGATGATTCCCCAGACACTGAGCTCCGTAGTAATCCCTCTGGGGAAGGAGAATCGGAAAAGCAGTCAACTCAAACGTGCCATCGTGTTTCTTTTTTCGTTATTAATTCACTGGACGTGGTCGTCGCTGGCAAGGCCAGCATTTATTGCCCATTCCCATAATTGCCCTAAACTGAGTGTCTCGCTGGGCCATTTCAGAGGGCAGTTAAGAGTCAACCACATTGCTGTGGGTCTGGAGACACAAATCGGCCAGACCGGGTAAAGGTGGCAGATTTCCTTCCCGAAAGGACATTAGTGAACCTCCTAGAGGCCAGCACCAGGGTGACAGAGGCAAGAGCCTTGCAAACAATCTCTGCTGGTCCTCATAGATGTGGAATGGTAAAGTCATTTAGGTGTCAGCTGTGGTTCAGTGAGCAGCAGTCTCTCGTCTGAGTCAGAAGGTCATGGGTTCGAGTCCCAGGCCAGAGACTTGAGCACATAAATCGAGGGAGCGCTGCACTGTCGGAGGTGCTGTCTTTCGGATGAGACATTAAACCGAGGCCCCGTCTGCTCTCTCAGGTGGATGTTAAGAATCCCACGGCACTATTTCAAAGAAGATGGCAGACCGCTCAGAAAAGTAAAAAGGATTCAAGGGAAAGTGGCAAGTTGGATTTGAAATTGGCTCATTGGCAAGAAGCAAAGGGCGATGGTAGACGGGGTGTTTGTCTGACTTGGGCGGGACGCAAAACGGACGTCGCCCATTATCCGTTGCCCATTATACATCACCCATTATACGTCCCCCATTATACGCCCTGCCTGATATTCAATCCCACTGAAGTCAACCGAACTGAGCAGCGGTCCAGGCGTACGACGGTCGGAAGATGCGATAACGCCTGAATTTTACCGCCCCCCGCATGTGGAATATCATGTCCGCATGGGGAAAGATTGGCCCAGTTCAGCAAGGAGGAGATAATTAGGTCTCCGATCATAAAAGTAAGATGAATAGATGAGGAGACTCATCATCATAGACAGTCCCTCGGAATCGAGGAAGACTTGCTTCCACTCTTAGAATGAGTCCTTAGGTGGCTGAACAGTCGAATACGAGAACCACAGTCTCTGTCACAGATGGGACAGATAGTCATTGAGGGAAGGGGTGGGTGGGACAGGTTTGCCGCACGCTCCTTCCGCTGTCTGCGTTTGGTTTCTGCATGCTCTCGGCGATGAGGCTCGAGGTGCTCAGCGCCCTCCCGGATGCACTTCCTCCACTTAGGGCAGTCTTTGGCCAGGGACTCCCAGGTGTCGGTGGGGATGTTGCACTTTATCAGGGAGGCTTTGAGGGTGTCCTTGTAACGTTTCCTCTGCCCACCTTTGGCTCGTTTGCCGCAAAGGAGTTCCGAGTAGAGCCCGTTCCCAGTGGCAGTAAGATTAATGGCGCAGGTACGCTGTAAGATTCTTAAAAATACTGAAGGGCCCAGGGAGTTTGGGTGGAAGCAGCAAGCGAGAGTGAGCACTAGGGTGTGGAGCTAAATCTGATCTAAGCTGACACTTGGGGAGTGTCAGCGAATGCAGGGAATGTGGACTCGGGTGAACAGGAATAGATGGGATTTCCAATTAAGCAGGAAGGAGCCTCGTGTGGTTGGGGCGGATGCGAGATATAACAGCCCAGGCAGGTCCGGTGGGGCTGGGAGAGACCGCCGAGGCCACATACTTCTGTACCGTTTCATTTTGTTGGACGAAAGCCAAGTGCCCCATTCACCTCCTACAGCGTCAGCCCGTGGCTCAGTGGGCAGCACTCTCGCCTCCGAGTCAGAAGGCTGTGGGTTCAAGTCCCACTCCAGGGCAATTCTCCCCGGTGTCCTGGCCAATATTTATCCCTCAATCAACAGATTATCTGGTCATGCTCACATTGCTGTCTGTGTGCAAATTGGCTGCCGCGTTTCCTACATTACAACAGTGACTGCATTCCACAAGTCATCATCATCATAGGCAGTCCCTCGGAAGACTTGCTTCCTCTCTTAAAATGAGTCCTTAGGTGGCTGAACAGTCCAATACGAGAACCACAGTCCCTGTCACAGATGGGACAGACAGTCGTTGAGGGTAAGGGAGGGTGGGACTGGTTTGCCACTGCCGCTGCCTGCTCTTTCCGCTGCTTGTACTTGATTTCTGCATGCTCTCGGCGATGAGACTCGAGGTGCTCAGCACCCTCCCGGATGCATTTCTTCCACTTAGGGTGGACTGGTCTTTGGCCAGGGACTCCCAGGTGTCGGTGGGAATGTTGCACTTTATCAGGGAGACTTTGAGGGTGTCCTTGCAATGTTTCCTCTGCCCACCTTTGGCTCGTTTGCTGTGAAGGAGTTCCGAGTAGAGCGTTTGCTTTGGGAGTCTCGTGTCTGGCATGAAAAGTACTTCATTGGCTGTAAAGCACTTTGAGATGTCCGGTGGTCGTGAAAGGTGCTATATAAATGCAAGTCTTTCCTTAACTCTGATCTGTTTAAATTTTTTTGCAGCTCGCCAAAGAGAGACAAGCGGAAGGGTCAACATTCATCTCTTGTGGCTCAATGGAACAGTAGAACATGCCTAGCTACACTCACTCTGACCTGACGGTCTCCACCAGGGTCAGCAGGTTGCCCAGAAAAAAGGGACCATGGTCATTTCTGCTGCCTTGTCATGAACCCCGAGACCGTGTGACAATCATTCACCCTCCCTCAGCTGGTGGCGTTAGTTCGCTGGCCATGGTAAGACTCTGAGCTGCCGATGGCTGTCTGGCCGGACGCATGGACCCTCGACCCTCCTTCCACTGAGTTCCCAATCTCGACCTGCAAGCAGTGGGAAGCACGGCCTCGGGGAACATTGGAGTGACAACCAGCTGAGTGGCCAGTCGAGGGATGGCAGGAAGTCCCTCCCTTGCTCACCTGTTGCTGTCTCCGCCCGATCTCGAAAAAGCGGGAGAGAAAACTAGAATAATGACCAAAGAGAACTTCAGCGGGCAGGTCGGAAGGCCTCCTCGTAGCACTGCTCCTGGGCACGGCCAAGGGGGCCATCAACCGGTCCAGGCAGCGGGCGGTCGAGGGGATCGTTCAGCCCGACTGCCTGCCTCTCTTCCGCGGTTACATCCGAGCCAGGGTGTCCCTGGAGATGGAGCACGCGGTGTCCACCGGTACGCTCGTGGCCTTCCGCCAGAGGTGGGCGCCGGAGGGACTGGAGTGCACCATCACCCCCGGCAACCAAATTTTAAATTGAACCATTATTGTTAAAAGTTAATTTTTAAATTGTTGGTTTTAGTGCCCCTTTTTAATAAGGGGGCTTGCGGGTTGAGATTGGGAACTCAGTGGAAGGAGGATTGAGGGTCCATGCGTCCGGCCGGTCTTACCGCGGCCAGCAAACTAACGCCACCAGATGAGGGAGGGTGAATGATTGTCACACGGTTAGCCACTTGTGACCTTGATGGACGGAGGTGCAACTGCTGCCTGCAAAGAGACGGTGAGCTTCCAGGAGAGGAGGAAGAGGCCAAAGGGAACTTACTGTTTTTTTAATCATCTATTTCCACGATTTGCAATTGTACAATACATTGTTACTACATTAGTAATCACTCCGTTTGTCAGCAAGTTCAGAACTGATTAAATAAACTTTTATCTTCAACTATTTGCTGCTGACCAGGCTCCTGTTCTTTGCCTGCCATCTCACTGAGCGGACATTTTCAGACAAGGCCTCACTGGAGTGTCGATTGCTTTTACCCCCTCTCCCAGGTTCAAGACACAGATCAGTTGTCTCCTGAGCTGCTGTAAGCACTTAACTGGATCCCTTTAAATTTATCTGTTGCTTCCTAATGTCAGTGACACCCTTTCCCATTGACAGCTCTTCCTTGACACTGACAAGGGGATGAGGGGTTATGGGGAGCGGGCGGGGAAGTGGAGCTGAGTCCATGATCAGATCAGCCGTGATCATATTGAATGGCGGAGCAGGCTCGAGGGGCCGTATGGCCTACTCATACTCCGATTTCTTAGGTTCTTACGACAATTATTACTTATTAGCTGCAAGCCACAGCTCAGTGGGTAGCTCCCTCACCTCTGAGTCAGAAGGTTTTGGGCTCAAGTCCCACTCCAGAGACCTCAGCACAAAATCGATGCAGTACTGAGGGAGTGCTGCATTGTCGGAGGTGCCGTCTTTCAGATGAGACGTTAAACCGAGGCCCCGTCTGCCCCCTCGGGTACATGTAAAAGATCCCACAGCACTATTTAGAAGAAGAGCAGGAGATATTCTCCCCGGTGTCCCGGGCCGATATTTATCCCTCAACCAACATCACTAAAAATGGATTATCTGGCCATTATCACATTGCTGTTTCTGGATCCTTGCTCATCATCATTATAGGCAGTCCCTCGAAATCGAGGAAGACTTGCTTCCACTCTTGTTGTGTATGCAATAACTGTTAGACTGAGTACTGTTTAACTCCAAGAGGTATGACCTTGGCTCTGCTTTATTAAGGCCCAAAATGACTAATATACAAAATGTCTGGCCTTTTATACTTGGGCTGCACAGGCGTGCAGCCCAATGGCCTCCAACAGTGAAGCCATCTAGTGGCTGGTGATCCCAAAAGTACATACATGACAACTCTAAAAGTGAGTTCTTAGGTGACTGAACAGTCCATTACGGGAATTACAGTCTTTGTCGCAGGTGGGACAGACAGTGGTTGAAGGAAAGGGTGGGTGGGGAGTCTCATTTGCCGCATGCTCCTTCCGCTGCCTGCGCTTGTTTTCTGCATGCTCTCAGCGACGATACTCGAGGTGTTCAGCGCCCTACCTTGCTGTGCACAAATTGGCTGCCGCGTTTCCTACATTACTTCACTTTAAAAGTCCTCATTGGGACTGAGATCGTGAAAGGCACTATGTAAATGCAAGTCTTTCTTTTATTATGAACTACGACAGTGTTCAAAGGTGGTTGGCATGTTGACCAAAAGCTGTTTGCTTTGAGCTGTATTTGATTGGCCGCAGATAACCCCAGTGTGACCTGTTGCCGTGAGAACAATCTACACAATGTGGGCTGACAATGATCAGCCTTGGCCAATGGAGATGCAGGGTCGTAGGCCGTGCACATCCCAGCATGTCCGGGCTTGTACACCACAGCCTGTTCATTCAAGGCTGGTGTTGGGACACCTCCTGCAATCCTGAGGTCATGCAGGAACTGAGTCCTTCACAATAAAGCATCCCACACACGCAGTGATTGTGTCTGTAGCTGTGGCTCAAAGCGGAGCAAGAAGTAGGAAAATGCGCGCAGTATTTTACAGAAAGAAAGACTTGCATTTATATAGCACCTTTCACGACCACCGGATGTCCCAAAGCGCTTTACAGCCAATGAAGTACTTTTGGAGTGTAGTCACTATTGTAATGTGGGAAACGCAGCAGCCAATTTGCGCACAGAAAGCTCCCGCAAACAGCAATGTAATAATGACCAGATAATCTGTTTTTTGTAGTGTTGATTGAGAGATAAGCTAGAGATATAGAGAGAGGGGGGGAGAGTGGGGGGGGGGGGGGGGGAGGTCAGAGAGTGGGGGGGCAGGGTTGGTGGGGGGGGGGAGAGGGTAGAGAGTGTGGGGGGGAGAGGGTAGAGAGTGGGGGGGAGGGTAGAGAGAGGGGGGTGGGGAGAGGGTAGAGAGAGGGAGGGGGTGGAGAGAGGGTAGAAAGAGGGGAAGGGTAGAGAGGGGGGAAGAGAGAGAGGAAGGGAGAGGGGGAGAGAGCACAAGAGAGAGGGGAGAGGGGGGAGAGAGAGAAAGAGAGAGGGGGAGAGAGAGAATGAGAGAGGGGGGAGAGAGAGAAGGAGAGAGCGGGGGGAGAGAGGGGGTTAGAGAGAGAGAGAGGGGGTTAGAGAGAGAGGGGGTTAGGGAGAGAGAGGAAAGAGAGAAAGGGGGGAGAGAGAAAGAGAGAGGGGGAGAGAAAGAGAGATAGGGTGAAGAGAGGGGGAGAGAGAGAGGGGGGGGCGAGAGAGGGAGGGAGGGGAGATAGAAAGGGAGGAGAGAGAGGGGGGTGGGGAGAGAGAGAGGAGAGGAGAGGAGGGAAAGGAGAGAGCGAGGGGGGAGGGGGAGAGAGGGAGAGGGGGGAGGGTAGAGAGAGGGGGGAGGGTAGAGAGAGAGATGGAGGGCAGAGAGAGATGGAGGGTAGAGAGAGATGGAGGGTAGAGAGAGAGGGAGGGAAAGAGAGAGGGAGGGAGAGAGGTGGGGGGAGAGAGAGAGGGAGGAGCAAGAGAGGGGAGGAGAAAGCTAGGGGGTGAGAAACGGGGGAGAAACCTTTTATGCTGGCCCTGCACGTGTGTGCAGGTGACCATTAGGACTCCAACAATTGCGCCCTCTGGTGGCAAGTATTACATAGTTACATACATAACATCATTTCCCCCCCCGCAAAGTCTTCGGTACAAGTTATTTACAAGTTGAGGCAATCCAGAGCCCTTTGCTCCCTGGTTGATCGTCTAAGTTCAAACCCTGGCGTGTGTGAGTTGGCCGGACCATTGCTGCACTGCACCGTGACTGGTCTGACCGGACTGTCAGGAACGGTGGGTTCATCCTCGCGATTGACAGCGAGGTCGATTGTTGGTTGGGTGTGTGTTGGTGGATCGTTGATGGTGATGTCCTCTTCAAGTCATTCCTGGTTATCAGTAAATTGCAATTTGGTCTGATCTAAATGCTTTCTGCACATTTGGCCATTTAACAGTTTGAATATAAACAACCTATTCCCTTCCTTGGCCAAAACAGTGCCAGCAACCGACTTGGGACCATGACCGTAATTCAGGACAATCACGGGGTCGTTAACATCAATGTCACGTGAAACAGCCGCGCGATCGTGGTACATGTTCTGCCGGTGTCGCTGGGTTTCCACGTGATCATTAAGATCGGGGTGGACTAGGGAGAGCTTGGTTTTGAGGGCTCTCTTTAGTAACAATTCTACCAGGGGAACCCTGGCGAGCGAGTGGTGTTGCGTCCGGTAACTGAGCAGAATGCGAGACAAGCGGGTCTGCAGGGAACCGTCCATCACGCATTTCATGCTCTGCTTGATGGTTTGGACTACCCGCTCTGCTTGACCGTTAGACGCGGGCTTAAATGGAGCAGACCTGACATGCTTGATGCCATTGCTGGTCATAAACTCGTTGAATTCCGAGCTGGTGAAACATGGTCCATTGTCGCTGACAAGGACGTCGGGCAAGCCATGGGTAGAAAACATGGCCCGGAGGCTTTCAATGGCGGCTGTGGATGTGCTGGATGACATGATTACGCATTCAATCCATTTGGAGTAAGCGTCCACTACTACTAAAAACATCTTTCCTAGAAAGGGGCCGGTAAAATCTATGTGGATCCTGGACCACGATTTGGAGGGCCATGACCACAGACTCACTGGAGCCTCCCTTGGTGCATTGCTCAGCTGCGATCAAGCATTGCACTGATGTACGCATGACTCCAAATCCGAGTCAATGCCGGGCCACCAAACATGCGACCTGGCAATTGCCTTCATCATGACAATGCCTGGGTGGGTACTGTGTAGGTCGCGTATAAACGTTTCTCTGCCTTTTTTTGGTAAAACCACGCGATTACCCCATAAGAGACAATCCGACTGGATGTACATTTCCTCTTTGTGTCGGTGAAATGGCTTAATTTCATCTTGCATTTCCCCGGGAACGGCCGACCAGTTCCCATTTAGGATGCAACTCTTTACTAATGATAGCACAGGATCTTGGCTGGTCCAGGTCCTGATCTGGCGAGCTGTGACGGGTGACCCCTCACTCTCAAAAGCATCCATGACCAGTAGCAAGTCTGCGGGTTCCCACCCTCATCCCCAATTGTTGGTATTGAAGAACTCCACGAGGCTGAGTACTGTGAGCTAAACTTAGTCTATTTTATTACAACTCCAGAGTGCCTAAACAACATGGCAGCCAACCTTTTATACTGGCCCTGCACATGTGTGCAGGTGACCATTAGGACTCCAACAGTCTCGCCCTCTGGTGGCAAGTATTACATAGTTACATACATAACATCAGGGGAGAGAGAGGGGGTGGGAGAGAGTGGGAGAGAGAGAGAGTGGGGGAGAGCGAGAGTGGGGGAGAGCGAGAGTGGGGGAGAGAGAGAGTTGGGGAGAGAGAGAGTTGGGGAGAGAGAGAGGAGGGGAGAGATCGAGAGAGGAGGGATAGAGAGAGAAGGGGAGAGAGACATGGGGGAGAGAGGGGGGGAGAGAGGGGGGGAGAGAGTGAGGGAAAGGAGAGAGTGAGGGGGCGGGGAGAGAGAGTGCAAGGGGGGGAGAGCGAGGCTGGGGGGAGCGAGGGGGGAAGAGATAGAGGGGTAGAGAGAGGGGGAGAGAGATAGAGGGGTAGAGAGGGGGGGAGAGAGAGAGAGTGTGGAGAGAGGGAGGGGGGAGAGAGGGAGGGGGGACACAGAGAGGGGAGAGAGACGAGGGAGAGAGGGAGAGGAGAGGGAGAGGGAGATGAGAGAGCGAGGTAAAGGAGAGAGCGAGGAGGGAGAGAGAGAGGAAAGGGAGAGAGCGAGGGAGAGAGCGAGAGGGGAGAGGAGAGAGAGGGGGTGAGAGAGAGGGGGTGAGAGAGAGAGGGGAGAGAGAGAGGAGGGAGAGAGAGAGAGAGAGAGGAGGGAGAGAGAAGGGAGAGAGAGACGGTGGGGGTCGGGGGGGCGGGGGAAAGGAAACAAGGGAAATCATTAGAGTGGATGATCCAGATGTCATGATACTGTCACTATTCACTTCATACCCAATAAACCTGTTAACAATCCCTGACCCACACACAGTGCCCCACTTCGGCTGGGGGGAGCAGTACATGTCCTGGGGTAAGGATCTTCAGCTGGTGAAGGGATACACTTGCATTGGGGTAAGGGACTTCCTCTGGAACTTGGTGGCTTTTGGGGAGATCTATCTTCTGTGGCTTCTGAAGTCAAAATGGATTGAATTACAATTTGCAAAGTCAGTCAAAAATTGGGCTAATTGGTTCCAGTTACACCTTCCAAAGAAACTTCAGGGTGTGACTCATCCTCCAAGGGGTCCAATCAGCAATAGGACATTGATAATGGACAACCAATCAGAGACAAGGTGGCCATTTTGGCGGTGCAAATAAACACATCCACAGACTATCTGGTCATCATCACATTTGTAAGAGTTTGCAGTGTGCAATTTGGCTACCACGTTTCTTACATTACAACAGTGACTACACTTGAAAAAGTACTTCATGGTCTGTAAAGCGCTTTGGGACATGCTGAAAGGTGCTATATAAATGCAAGTATTCCTTTCTTTTTATCCATCTAAGAAAGACTATTCGCAGTGACGTTGCTTCAAATCCAATCCTGCCCTCACTCAACATCTGGACATGTACTTGCCGGCTGGGGCAGGGGAGGGGTTTACTGGATGTCACCCCTGGTGCAGAACCTCTGGATGAATTGCCCCATATCCTTATCCAGGGACAAACAGAGAATTGAATCCAGGACCTTCCTGGTCTATGGGACACACCTGCATTGCGGTTAGCAACTGAGCCATCTAGACTTTCAACCATCAGTGCTATGACTGCTGGCTCAGGATAGAGTTTGTTCAGACGTTAAGAGATGCAGTGCATCCAATTACCTTGTAGCCTCAGAATCTGGGAATGCAAAATAAAGGAAGGGGGCTAGAAGAATCAAACTTGATTTTATTTTAATACCACTTTTAAATTGAATATAAAAATCACAACGAACATTTAATTTGATGCAGAAACAACTCAGCAAAATACAGAGAAAAAATGACATCAATTTTTTATTTATTCGTTGCTGGGATGTGGGCGTCGCTGGCAAGGTCGGCATTTATTGCCCATCCATAATTGCCCTTGCGAAGGTGGTGGTGAGCAGCCATCTTGAACCGCTGCAGTCTGTGTGGTGAAGGTGCTCCCACAGTGCTGTTAGCGAAGGAGTTCCAGGATTTTGACCCAGCAACAATGAAGGAACTCCGATATATAAGGCATATGGAATACTTGTTTTTATTAGCCGAGGCATAGAACACAAGAGCACGGAGGTTATGCTTGAATTGTATAAAACACTAGTTATGCCACAGCTGGAGTACAGCGTGCAGGTCTGGTCACCACATTACAGGAAAGATGTGATTGCATTAGAGAGGGTACAGAGGAGATTTACGAGGATGTTGCCAGGACTGGAGAATTTTAGCAATGAGGAAAGATTGAATAGTCTGGGGTTGTTTTCTTTGGAACAGAGGAGACTGAGGGGAGACCTTATTGAGGTGTATAAAATTATGAGGGGCCTAGATCGGATGGATAGGAAGGACTTATTTCCCTTAACAGAGAGGTCAACAACCAGGGGGCATAGATTTAAAGTGATTGATAGAAGGTTTAGAGGGGATTTGAGGGGAAATCTTTTCACCCAGAGGGTGGTGGGGGTCTGGAACTCACTGCCTGAAAGGCTGGTAGAGGCAGAAACCCTCACCACATTTTAAAAGTACTTGGATGTGCACTTGAAGTGCCGTAACCTACAAGGCTACGAACCAAGAGCTGTAAAGTGGGATTCGGCTGGACAGCTCTTTGTCGGCCGGTGCGGACACGATTGGCCGAAATGGCCTCTTTCTGTCCTGTAAATTTCTAGGATTCTATGATTTCCAAGTCAGGATTGTGTGTGACTTGGGGGGAAACTTGGAGGTGGTGGTGTTCTCATGCGCCTGCTGTCCTTGTCCTTCTAGGTGGTCGAGGTTGTGGGTTTGGGAGATGTTGTCGAAGAAGCCTTGGCGAGTTGCTGCAGTGCACACTGCAGCCACGGTGCGCTGGTGGGAGTGAATGCTGAAGGTGGTGGATGGGGTACCAATCAAGCGGGCCGCTTTATCCTGGATGGTGTCGAGCTTCTTAAGTGTTGTTGGAGCTGCACTCATCCAGGCAAGTGGAGAGTGTTCCATCACACTCCTGACTTGTGCCTTGTAGATGGTGGAAAGGCTTTGGGAAGTCAGAAGGTGAGACACTCGCCTGCAACATCATCTGTAACCTATTATCGAGACTTCATATGGTCTGCCGCAGTAGACAGTTTCCTGTCTTTCTAACATGAGCCACCACACAATCGGATCTCATCGAAACATAGAAACATAGAAAATAGGTGCAGGAGTAGGCCATTTGACCCTTCGAGCCTGCACCACCATTCAATAAGATCATGGCTGATCATTCCCTCAGTACCCCTTTCCTGCTTTCTCTCCATACCCTTTGGATCCCTTTAGCCGTAAGGGCCATATCTAACTCCCTTTTGAATATATCTAACAAACTGGCATCAACAACTCTCTGCGGTGGAGAATTCCACAGGTTCACAACTCTCTGAGTGAAAAAGTTTATCCTCATCTCGGTCCTAAATGGCTTACCCCTTATCCTTAGACTGTGTCCTCTGGTTCTGGACCTCCCCAATATCGGGAACATTCTTCCTGCATCTAACCTGTCTAGTCCCGTCAGAATTTTATATGTTTCTACGAGATCCCCTCTCATCCTTCTAAACTCCCAGTCGATCCAGTCTCTCCTCATATGTCAGTCCAGCCATCCCGGGAATCAGTCTGGTGAACCTTCGCTGCACTCCCTCAATAGCAAGAATGTCCTTCTTCAGATTAGGAGACCAAAACTGAACACAATATTCCAGGTGAGGCCTCACCAAGGCCCTGTACAACTGCAGTAAGACCTCCCTGCTCCTATACTCAAATCCCCTAGCTATGAAGGCCAACATGCCATTTGCCTTCTTCACCGCCTGCTGTACCTGCATGCCAATTTTCAATGACTGATGTACCATGACACCCAGGTCTCATTGCACCTCCCCTTTTCCTAATCTGCCGCCATTCCGATAATATTCTGCCTTCATGTTTTTGCCACCAAAGTGGATAACCTCACATTTATCCACATTATACTGCATCTGCCATGCATTTGCTCACTCATCGAACCTGTGCAAGTCATCCTGCAGCCTCTTAGCATCCTCCTCATAGCTCACACCGCCATCCAGCTTAGTGTCATCTGCAAACTTGGAGATATTACACTCAATTCCTTCATCTAAATCATTAATGTATATTGTAAATTGCTGGGGTCCCAGCATTGAACCCTGCGGCACCCCACTTAGGTCGGTCTTTGGCCAGGGATTCCCAGGTGTCGGTGGGGATATTGCATTTTATCAAGGAGGTTTTGAGATTAATAGATTTTTGTTAGGCAACGGTGCAGTATTAAGGTCGCGATTAGGGTCGCCAACACTGATTGGATGTACTACTGGAGGTTTCATCACATGACCTCCTGTCTCCAGCTGCCCCCACCCGGTCAAATGGGTATTTTCAAGTCTTCAAAGATCATGAAAAAGAAACGCATTTTTGTTTTAGAATGCCCCCTGTGATTTTACTCCCCAGTTTGCTCTCAGCAGATAAATCCAGGAGATAAATCGTTCATGCCTGGAGACTCCGGGGCAATCCAGGAGGGTTGGCAACCCAGCCCAGCGCTTAGGGAAAAATCATACAATGGGAATTCCAAGCCATTATGAGAGAGACCCTGGAATGAGATAGGTCACACTCAGAAGTGGCAAACTCCCCATTCCCTTCCCCCAACTCTCCGCATTGCGGTTCAACATCTTTGTCAGAACACTTGCACCATCTCATTCTCGTTTTCATGCAGAAAGTGAGATAGTGAAGGAGTGATTTATGAGCACATATCCATAAAACAGGTGAGGAGCATCAGAGCAGGAGGAGGCCATTCAGCCCCTCGAACATGTTCCGCCATTCGATTAGATCACGGCTGATCTGTATCCTAACTCCATCTACCCGCCTTGGTTCCTTAACCCTTAATACTGTACCCTTGCCGAACAAAAATCTATTAATCTCAAAGCCTCCTTGATAAAATGCAACATCCCCATCAACACCTGGGAGTCCCTGGCCATAGACCAGTCCGCCCTAAGTGGAGGAAGTGCATCCGGGAGGGCGCTGAGCACCTCGAGTCTCATCGCCGAGAGCATGCAGAAACCAAGCGCAGACAGCGGAAGGAGCGTGCGGCAAACCTGTCCCATCCACCCTTTCCCTCAACGGCTATCTGTCCCACCTGTGACAGGGTCTGTGGTTCTCGTATTGGACTGTTCAGTCACCTAAGAACTCATATTTTTAGAGTGGAAGCAAGTCTTCCTCGATTCCAAGGGACTGCCTATGATGATGATGATGATTAATCTTGGTTTCGAAATTTTGAATTGACCCCCAGATTTTTCGGGGTGAGGGTTCCAGATTTCCATGATCCTTTGTTTGAAGAAATGCTTCCTGACATCACCCCTGAATGCCCAAGCTCTTATGTTAAGGTTATACCCCTTTGTTTTAGACTCCCCTCACCTACTCGCCCACCAAGCCACCTCCTCCCCATACCAGCGGGTATAGTTTATCTCTACCTACCCTGAAGGACCTCAATTAGATCCCTTAATTTTCTATACTCAAGGGAATACAAGCCTAGTCTATGCAAGCTGTCCGTAGGAAGGATATTCTTGCCATAGAGGGAATGCAATGAAGGTTCACCAGACTGATTCCTGGGATGGGGGGGATTGTCCTACAAGGAAAGATTGAGTAGACTAGGCCTATATTCTCTCGAGTTTAGAAGAATGAGTGGTGATCTCATTGAAATATGCACAATTCTTACAGGGCTTGACAGGGTAGATGCAGAGAGGATGTTTCCCCCGGGCTGGGGAGTCTAGAACCAGGGGTCACAGTCTCAGAATAAGGGGTCGGCCATTTAGGGCTGATTTGAGGAGAAATTTCTTCACTCGGAGGGTGGTGAATCTTTGGAATTCTCCACCCCCAGAGGGCTGTGGATGCTCAGTCTTCGAGTATATTCAAGACAGAGATCGATAGATTTTTGAATATTTAGGGAATCAAGGGATATGGGGATAGTGCAGGAAAGTGGAGTTGAGGTAGAAGATCAGCCATGATCTCATTAAATGGCACAGCAGGCTCAAGGGGCCGAATGGCCAACTCCTGCTCCTAACGCTTATGTTATTAGTAATTTAACCCGTTTCTCCCCAGGAGCTGCTCATTCACAGTATACGGCAAAGATGCTGGCTGCGCAGAACACGGTTCCGTTCTCGTAACAGTGCGAAACAAAGGTGTCGGCGTGGGAGTCCCAGAGAGCACGGCTGGTCAGCAGGGCATCCTCGTTGCTCCTCTCGCCCAGCGTCACGATGCACACCAGCTTGTATCTGGGCGGCAGATCCACCTTCGCAAACTCCTTGATCTCCTCGCTCATCTCCTTGGCGAGCCTACCTGCGAGAGCGGGGCCATAGGAGACGCCCTTCAGCTTGTCGGGCAGGTATTCCTCCAGGAAACGCTGAACGGGGAAGGTGCAAAACTTCTGCGGGGGGCTTGAGCAGAACGGGGGCACCTGGAAATGGGAAAGCAAGTCTGGGGGTCACTTCCTGCTGCGCTCAGGCAATTAAGTAATTAGTTACATTTCTTTTTTTTTATCGTTCATGGGATGTGGCATCGTTGGCAAGGCCGGCATTTATTGCCCATCCCTAATTGCCCCTTGAGAAGGTGGTGGTGAGCCACCTTCTTGAACCGCTGCAGTCTGTGTGGTGAAGGTGCTCCCACAGTGCTGTTAGGGAGGGAGTTCCAGGATTTTGACCCAGCCACGATGAAGGAACGGCCGATATATTTCCAATTCAAGATGGTGTGTGACTGGGAGGGGAACTTGGAGGTGGTGGTGTTCCATGTCCTGCTAGGTGGTGGGGGTCGAGGGTTTGGGAGGTGCTGCCAAAGAAGCCTTGGCGAATTGCTGCAGTGCATCGTGTAGATGGTGCACACTGCAGCCATGGTTAGCCAGTGGTGGAGGGAGTGAATGTTTAATTGGTGGAAGGGGTGCCAATCAAGCGGGCTGCTTTGTCCTGGATAGTGTTGAGCTTCTCGAGTGTTGTTGGAGCTGCACTCATCCAGGCAAGTGGAGAGTATGCCATCACACTCCTGACTTGTGCCTTGTAGATGGTGGAAAGGCTTTGGGGAGTCAGGAGATGAGACACTTGCCACAGAATACCCAGCCTCTGACCTGCTCTTGTTGCCACAGTATTTATGTGGCTGGTGCAGTTAAGTTTCTGGTCAATGGTGACCTCCAGGATGTTGATGATGGGGGATTCGGCGATGGTAATGTCGTTGAATGTCAAGGGGCAGTGGTTAGACTCTCGCTTGTTGGAGATGGTCATTGTCAGGTGTTTGTAACAGGAAGCACCTTTTCACACAGAGGGCAGTAGAAATCATGGAACTCACTCCCCCAAAATGCTTTGGATGTTGGGGGGACAATCAAGCTCGGTCAATTTTTGTTGGGCAAGGGATATGGAGCTAAGGCGGGTAAATGGAGTTGAAGTAATGACCAGTCATGAGCTAACTGAATGACGAAACAGGCTCGAGGGGCTGAATGGCCTCTTCCTAAAAAGGAAGACTTGCATTTATATAGCGCCTTTCACGACCACCAGATGTCCCAAAGCGCTTTACAGCAAATGAAGTACTTTTTGAAGTGTAGTCATTGTTGTAATATTGGAAACGCGGCAGCCAATTTGCGTACAGCAAGCTCCCACAAACAGTAATGTGATAATGACCAGATCATCTATTTTAGTGATGTTGATTGAGGGATAAATATCGGCCAGGACACCGGGGGTGAACTCCCCTGCTCTTCTTTGAATAGTGCCACGGGACCTTTTACGTCTACTTGAGCGAGCAGACAGGGCAGCGGTTTAACGTTTCATCCAAAAGATAGCATCTCCGACAGTGCGGCGCTCCCTCAGCCACTGTACTGGGAGTGTCAGTCTAGATTTTTATGCTCAAGTCACTGGAGTGGGATTTGAACCCACAAAGCCTTCTGACTCAGAGGCGAGAGTGCTACCCACTGAGCCACAGCTCCAATGATATTCCACTGTTCCTATTAGCTTTTTATATTTTGTGTAACCAAGTGAAGGATGTATAGCACTGGTTGGATGCAGAGTAAGCTCCAGGTACTCAGATCCCCAACTTCGGCGAGCATCCGCTATCTGTGTGCTATTTTCACTCCGATACCCTGTGTCAGCCGTGGCTCAATGGGCAGCACACTCAACTCTGAGTCAGCGGGTTATTGGTTTAATTCCAGAGACTCAAACACAAACTCTAGGCTGACACTCCAGTGCGGTGCTGAAGGTGTGCTGCATTATCAGGAAACTGAGGCCCCGTCAACCTTCTCAGGTGGATGTAAAAGATCCCATGGCAATATTTCGAAGTCGAGCAGGGGTGTTTCCCCCGGTGTCCTGGTCAATATTTGTCCTTTGACCAACACCTTAAAAATAGATTATCTAGCCGTTGTCTCATTGCCGTTCATGGGACCTTGCTATGCGCTAATTGGCTGCCACGTTTCATAACATTACAACAGTGACCACACTTCAAAATTGGCTGTGGAGCGATTTGGGACGTACTGAGGTCATGAAAGGCGCTATGGAAATGCGCGTCCTTGCTTTCTTTTCAAAGAGAAACAGAAATGGGTTCACACCCGTGCTTCCCAACATGGCGATGGGATTGCCTGTGTCAGCTGTGCTGTTGCCGGGAGGCCCACTTCGAGGCTTGGTGCTTCCCCCAGAGAGAGAGAGAGACGGCCAGAGGAAAGCCGGCACCCCCCAGTCGTTAGCCAACAATGTTAAGAACATAAGAACATAAGAATTAGGAACAGGAGTAGGCCATCTAGCCCCTCGAGCCTGCTCCACCATTCAATAAGATCATGGCTGATCTGGTCGTGGACTCAGCTCCACTTACCCGCCCGCTCCCCGTAACCCTTAATTCCCTTATTGGTTAAAAACCTATCTACCTTTGACTTGAAAACATTCAATGAGCTAGCCTCAACTGCTTCCTTGGGCAGAGAATTCCACAGATTCACAACCCTCTGGGAGAAGAAATTCTTTCTCAACTCGGTTTTAAATTGGCTCCTCAGTATTTTAGGCTGTGCCCCCTAGTTCTAGACTTCCCTACCAGTGGAAACAACCTCTCTGCCTCTATCTTGTCTACCTCTTTCATGATTTTAAATGTTTCTACAAGATCACCCCTCATCCTTCTGAACTCCAACGAGTAAAGACCCAGTCTACTCAATCTATCATCATAAGGTAACCCCCTCATTTCTGGAATCAGCCTAGTGAATCGTCTCTGTACCCCTTCCAAAGCTAGTATATCCTTCCTTAAGTAAGGTGACCAAAACTGCACACAGTACTCCAGTTGCGGCCTTACCAATACCTTATACAGTTGCAGCAGGACCTCCCTGTTTTTGTACTCTATCCCTCTCGCAATGAAGGCCAACATTCCATTCGCCTTCCTGATTACCTGCTGCACCTGCAAACTAACCTTTTGGGATTCATGCACAAGGACCCCCAGGTCCCTCTGCACCACAGCATGTTGTAATTTCTCCCCATTCAAATAATATTCCCTTTTACTGTTTTTTTTCCGACATTGTATTCCATCTGCCAAACCTTAGCCCATTCGCTTAACCTATCCAAATCTCCTTACAGCCTCTCTGAGTCCTCTACACAACCCGCTTTCCCACTAATCTTAGTGTCATCTGCAAATTTTGTTGCACTACACTCTGTCCCCTCCTCTAGGGCATCTATGTATATTGTAAACAGTTGTGGTCCCAGCACTGATCCCTGTGGCACACCACTAACCACTGATTTCCAACCGGAAAAGGACCCATTTATCCCGACTCTCTGCTTTCTGTTCGCCAGCCAATTCTCTATCCATGCTAATACATTTCCACTGACTCCGCGTACCTTTATCTTCTGCAGTAACCTTTTGTGTGGCACCTTATCGAATGCCTTTTGGAAATCTAAATACACCACATCCATCGGTACACCTCTATCCACCATGCTCGTTATATCCTCAAAGAATTCCAGTAAGTTAGTTAAACATGATTTCCCTTTCATGAATCCATGCTGCGTCTGCTTGATTGCACTATTCCTATCCAGATGTCCCACTATTTCTTCCTTAATGATAGTTTCAAGCATTTTCCCCACTACAGATGTTAAACTAACCAGCCTATAGTTACCTGCCTTTTGCCTGTCCCCTTTTTTAAACAGAGGCGTTACATTAGCTGCTTTCCAATCCGCTGGTACCTCCCCAGAGTCCAGAGAATTTTGGTAGATTATAACGAATGCATCTGCTATAACTTCCGCCATCTCTTTTAATACCCTGGGATGCATTTCATCAGGACCAGGGGACTTGTCTACCTTGAGTCCCATTAGCCTGTCCAGCACGACCCCCCTAGTGATAGTGATTGTCTCAAGGTCCTCCCTTCCCACATTCCTGTGGCCTGCAAATTTTGGCATTGTTTTTGTGTCTTCCACTGTGAAGACGGAAGCAAAATAATTGTTTAAGGTCTCAGCCATTTCCACATTTCCCATTATTAAATCCCCCTTTTCATCTTCTAAGGGACCAACATTTACTTTCGTCACTCTTTTCCGTTTTATATATCTGTAAAAGCTTTTACTATCTGTTTTTATGTTTTGCGCAAGTTTACCTTCGTAATCTATCTTCCCTTTCTTTATTGCTTTTTTAGTCATTCTTTGCTGTTGCTTAAAATTTTCCCAATCCTCTAGTTTCCCACTAACCTTGGCCACCTTATACGCATTGGTCTTTGATTTGATACTTTCCTTTATTTCCTTGGTTATCCACGGCTGGTTATCCCTTCTCTTGCCGCCCTTCTTTTTCAGTGGAATATATTTTTGTTGCGCACTATGAAAGAGCTCCTTAAAAATCCTCCACTGTTCCTCAATTGTGCCACCGTTTAGTCCTTGTTTCCAGTCTACTTTACCCAACTCTGCCCTCATCCCACTGTAGTCCCCTTTGTTTAAGCATAGTACGCTCGTTTCTGACACAATTTCCTCATCCTCAATCTGTATTACAAATTCAACCATATTGTGATCACTCATTCCGAGAGGATCTTTTACGAGGAGATCGTTTATTTTTCCTGTCTCATTACACAGGACCAGATCTAAGATGGCTTGCTCCCTTGTAGGTTCTGTTACATACTGTTCGAAGAAACAATCCCGTATGCATTCTATGAATTCTTCCTCCAGGCTACCCCGTGCGATTTGATTTGACCAATCGATATGTAGGTTAAAATCCCCCATGACTACTGCCGTTCCTTTTTCACATGCCTCCATTATTCCCTTGATTATTGCCCGCCCCACCGTGAAGTTATTATTTGGGGGCCTATAAACTATGCCGACCAGTGACTTTTTTCCCTTACTATCTCTAATCTTCATCCACAATGATTCAACATTTTGTTCATTGGAGCCAATATCATCCTTCACAACTGCCCTGATATCATCTTTTATTAACAGAGCTACCCCACCTCATTTCCCTTCTTGCCTATCTTTCTGAATCGTCAGATACCCCTGAATGTTTAATTCCCAGTCTTGGCCACCTTGCAACCATGTTTCTGTAATGGCCACCAAATCATACCCATTTGTAATGATTTGTGCCATCATCTCATTTACTTTATTTCGAATGCTGCATGCGTTTAGATAGAGTGTTTTCATCCTAGTTTTTAAACCATGATTTTTAGTTTTGACCCCTCCTGCAGCCCTTTTATATTCAGTGGCCCTTTTTGTTTCTTGCCTTTGGTTTCTCTGCCCTCCACTTTTACTCATCTCTTTTCTGTCTTTTGTTTTTGTCTCCTTTTTGTTTCCCTCTGTCTCCCTGTATTGGTTCCCATCCCCCTGCCATATTAGTTTAACTCCTCACCAACAGCACTAACAAACACTCCCCCTAGGACATTGGTTCCGGTCCTGCCCAAGTGCAGACCATCCAGTTTGCACTGGTCCCACCTCCCCCAGAACCTGTTCCAATGCCCCACGAATTTGAATCCCTGCCTGTTGCACCACTGCTCAAGCCACGTATTCATCTGTGCTATCCTGCGATTCCTACTCTGACTAGCACGTGGCACTGGTAGCAATCCCGAGATTACTACTTTTGAGGTCCTACTTTTTAATTTAGCTCCTAGCTCCTTAAATTCGTCTCGTAGGACCTCATCTCTTTTTTTACCTATGTCATTGGTACCAATGTGCACCACGACAACTGGCTGTTCTCCCTCCCTTTTTAGAATGTCCTGCACTCGCTCAGAGACATCCTTGACCCTTGCACCAGGGAGGCAACATACCATCCTGGAGTCTCGGTTGCGGCTGCAGAAATGCCTATCTATTCCCCTTATGATTGAATCCCCTATCACTATCGCTCTCCCACTCTTTTTCATGCCCTCCTGTACAACAGAGCCAGCCACGGTGCCATGAACTTGGCTGCTGCTGCTCTCCCCTGATGAGTTATCTCCCTCAACAGCACTCAAAGCAGTGTATCTGTTTTGCAGGGGGATGACCAGATGGGACCCCTGCACTACCTTCTTTGTACTACTCTTCCTGCTGGTCTTCCATTCCCTAGCTGGCTGTGGATCCTTCTCATGCGGTAAGACCAACTCACTACACGTGCCACTTATGTCATTCTCAGCATCGTGGATGCTCCAGAGTGAATCCACTCTCAGCTCCAATTCCGCAACGCGGTCCGTCAGGAGATGGAGGTGGATACACTTCCCACACACATAGTCGTCAAAGACACCGGACGTGTCCCTGAGTTCCCACATGGTACAGGAGGAGCATAACACGTGACCGAGCTCTCCCGACATGCCTTAACCCTTAGATACCCTTAAATTGGTAACAACAATGTTACAGTTTACTTACTGATATAAAAAATAAAAAGAAAAGCTACTCACCAATCACCAGCCAATCACTTACCCCCTTGGCTGTGACGTCACTTTTTGTTTCCTTTCTACTTCTTTTTTGCCTTCTCTCCCCGCTGTAGCTGCACAAGTCCCGCCTTTTATAGGCCGCTCCGACACTGCTCCCGCCTCTCACCAACTGCCGCTGCCTGTGGAACACCCGCTGGGCCTTTATAGGCCGCTCCGACACTGCTCCCGCCTCTCACCAACTGCTGCTGCCTGTGGAACACCCGCTCGGCCTTTATAGGCCACTCCGACGCTGCTCCCGCCTCTCGCCAACTGCCGCTGCGCAGCAGTCTGGCGGGTCCCACGCAGGCCGCTCACCGGCATTTAAATAGAAGAAGGCGCGCACGCCCGGAAATTTGACCCACAAAAAATCAGCGGGAACTTTGATTGCCAACCCTCCAGGATTGGCCTGCAGTGTCCAGGAACTTATGATTAATCTCGAGGACACTGCTGCAAGCAACCCTGGAGAAAAATATAGGGGCATAAAAAAATATTGGCACGAAAACCGCGGCGATGTGCCCGCACAGCCGAAGAGGCCTCGTAAATGCCGGTTCTCGCCACCCAATGTGCCTACGCCGAGAACCGGCATTTGCGATCTGTCAGAATGTCTTTTGACAGATCGCACGCATCTCCGGGGGAAGGACATTTGCGGGCGGCGATTTGGGCTATTTGCCCAACTCTTGCCCAGCGAATGGCTTTCAGACTCCTACGCCTGGTAAAAGCAGGCGTGTAGGTTACTTTTACCAGTGTAAGAGTTTTAAAACATAACAAAAATAAATGTTATTACTTATTTTTATATTAAAAACCCTGTCTATGAAGGTAAGTTTATTTTGAACATAATTAAAACATTTTTTGTTCAATTCACAAAAATAATTTTTTCTCTCTAAAACATTTAATTTAATGCAATTTTTATTAATTTTTAAAAAGTGGTGTTTTTTTTATTTATGTTGATGATTTATTTGATTTTCGGGGTATTCTCATTGATAGTAATGGGAGCTCGAAGCTCATTATTATCAATGAGAATATTACATTATGATTGGTGACTCAGGCCCACGTGATCCCAGGATACGCACACGCTTCTGGAAGACGTGTTCCCGTACGCTGGACTGCGCAGCTCGGCCTCGGAGCGAATGTCTACGTTCCTCTGGGACCATCAGGTATTTTCGTTAAAACAATTTCGGTCGGAGGAACCCTCCGACCACAATCTTCGGGTCATTGTGTGTGCTTTTTCTCATTTCATTTGAACTCTTCTGTTTATTAGTTATAAAAATTTGGTGATGGGAAAAGTGACAATCGAGAATCATCCAATCAGGTCATGAAGAGTCTTTTATGCTTTCCGATTGGCTGGGGAAGGTGGACCCGCCACGAGGATGGACATGTTGGGCGACCAATGGCGAGAGACTGAGGGGGGAGGCGGGGCAGTTGGAGGCCGAAGGTCATGTGATGAGACCTCTAGGAATACGTCCAATCAGAGTTGGCAACCCTGGCCTCCTGACAACGGTTAACCTAGCAGCATTGGCAGAGGGGAGAGCGTGGATTACCCGCACTCCCATTGGGCGAGAGAGGGAATATCACAGACCTGTTCATTTATGATCTTGGTGACAGCTGGTTTCTTTGCCGTTATCCTCAAAGCAGTTCTTTCCTTCCAACATAAAAAACAGAAAGGTTTAGTTACTCTTAAGCCTCTGTTGACAGAGAAGTTGCAATTCTTTGCCACCAACTGTGCATTTTCAGTCACCTTCAAATTCTTTGTCAGTCTCTTGGCAACGAGAAGCCCACTGAAGGTAAAGGAGGGAGGGTGTGCTTCACTTAAAACATTCCCCAGAGAGGCTCTCCCTTTCAGCCTTGCAAGCTGTAAAAGAAGATTAGAGGGAGTTAAGGAATTAATTGCCAGTGAGTAAAGGAGGCATGTCTCCAGTCAAGCATAGAGTTTCTAACCAGACCCTGTTCAAGGAGCGAGGGCGAGAGTCTCTCATTAGAGAGACTAAGTGGGAGTGTTCATGTTTCCAAAGGGACGTTATGAAAGGTTTTTGCTTAGACTAAATAAGGAGAAATTGTTTCCAGTGGCAGAAGGGCTGGTAACCAATGGACACAATCAAAGAAACAGAGGAGATTTTGTTTACGTGAATGTTCTGATCTGGAATGCACTGCCTGAAAGGGTGGTGGAAGCAGATTCGACCATAACTTTCAAAAGGGGATATATGCCTGTCAAGGAAAAATTGCAGGGCTGTGGGGAAAAGGCAGAGTGGGACGAATTGGATCGCTCTTTCAAAGTGGTGGTGCACTCACGATGGGCCAAATGGCCCCCTTCTGTGCTGTATGATTCTAAGTATCTGTCAGACTAGGACGGTGTGAGCAGCCATTTGAGGGAACTTCATCCTGAGACAACTCCTCTCAATCTCTTAATAGCCAGAGGGGGATTAACACCAACCAGGGAGCAGGTTAAAATGCGTGCCATGAGGAAATGTCAGCGAATATAAGAATAAGAAGCAGGAATCGGCCATATGGCCCCTCGAGCCTGCTCCACCATTCAATAAGATCATGGCTAATCTTCAACCTCAACTCCACTTTCCCGCCCAATCTCCATATCCTTTCATCCCCTTCGAGTCCAAAAATCTATCGAGCTCAGCCTTGAATATATTCAGAGACTCAGCGTCCACAGCCCCTTTGGGGTAGAGAATTACAAAGATTCACAACCCTCTGAGTGAAAAAAATCCTCCTTACAGCCTTAAATGGCCGAACCCCTTATCCTAAGGTGATGCCCACTAGTTCTAGACACTCCAGCCAGGGGGAAACATCCAGCCTCTCAGCATCTACCCTGTCGATCCCCCTCAAATTCTTAAATAGTTCAACGAGATCACCTCTCATTCTTCTAAACTCCAGAGAGCATAGGCCCATTCTACTCAATCTTACCTCATAGGCTAACCCCCTCATCCCAAGAATCAATCTAGTAAACCTATGTTGTACCACCTCTAAGGCATGTATGTCCTTCCTCAGATAAAGAGGCCAAAACTGTGCACAAAACAAAAGCAAAATAAATAACTTATAAACAAGCAGACACACTCGTGCCATTCTCCTGTTACACCTGAGCCCTAGCTGTGACATACTTTACCTCGATTGTTGCTTTGCTTAGTAAAGGAATGCTATTGGTCCTTCCTCTGGTTGAGATAGACATTCTTTTCTCTGTGACTCGGGCAGGGACCAGGCTCACTCTCCTTCTGTCCATGCTGGGATGTGTTGAAGCTCAGTGAACCTCTTGGGCCTGCGCAGAGTGCTGGAGCTACTGCTCGGATACTTGCCCGTAGCTCGTTACTGTGACAGAGGAAACAGTGGGTTCAGTGTCTCCATCACGCACAAACCAGCCCGTCGGCTGGTAGACATATTACCTGTGTTGAACAACAGCTGTTTAAAATGTCACTCATGGCTCAGGGGGGCAGCACACTCACCTCTGAGTCAGCAGGTTGTGGGTTCAATTCCCACTCCCGGGACTTGAGCACATAAATCTAGGTTGACACTTCCAGTGCAGTACTGAGGAGGTGCCGTTTTTCAGATGAGATGTTAAACCGAGGCCTCAGGCCTGGACGTAAAAGATCCCATGGCACTATTTTGGAGAAGATGCAGGGGAGTTACCCCTGGTGACCCGGCCAATATTTATCCCTCAATCAACATAACAATAAACAGATTATTGCATTGCCGTTTGTGGGAGCTTACTGTGTGCAAATTGGTTGCCGCGTTTCCCACAATACAACAATGACTTCACTCCAAAAGTACGTCATTGGCTGTAAAGCGCTTTGAGACATCCGGTGGTCGTGAAAGATGCTATATAAATGCAAATCTTTCTTTCTTTGACATCTATGGCTGATAATATGGTGTAGTAAAATCCTTTAATCAAAATAAGCAGTAATATCAAGCCGTTCCACTCATTTTTTTGCACATGAAAATGAAAGATGTACATCGGTTAATCAGGGCAGGTTTAAAGTAGCATTTGGGCTGATAGAATTTGTTATGGCCCGCAGCAACGAGCTGACACACTCCATTCTGTCGTGCTCTATCCCTCCAATCATTGCCATTCCTCGGCTGAAGGGACTAACCCTCGTTATAATAAGTGCTGGCAGGCTATTCCACCGTGGGGGCCGGCACAGCCGAGCCCAATCCTGTCCTCGTCCGCCATAAGCAGTCACGCATGCTCCAGCAGGAGTCACAGGCTGACCGTCAGGAGTGGGTGACCTTTGTGTGGTTCCCCCCTCTCCATCACAGGTCATCTGTGGCCAAATACGGTGCTGAGATCGAGTAACTCAGCACAGACCCGGGAGCTTTAGAATCATGGAAAAATTACAACACAGAAGGAGGCTGGTCGACAAAGAGTTATCTCGTCTAATCTCACTTTCCAGCTCTTGGTCTGTAGCCCTGTAGGTTACGGCTCTTCAGGTGTACATCCAAATAGTTTTAAATATGATGAGGGTTTTTGCCTCTTACATCCTTTCAGGTAGTGAGTTCCAGACCCCCACCATCCTCTGAGTGAAGAAATATTTCCTCATCTCCCCTCTAAACCTCCTACCAATTACTTTAAATCTATGCCTCCTGGTTGTTGACCCCTCTGCTAAGGGAAATTGGTCCTTCCTATCCACTCTATCTAGGCACCTTATAATATACACCTCCCTTCATTCTCCTCTGTTCCAAAGAAAACAACCCCAGCCTATCCAATCTTGCCTCATAGCTAAAATTCTCCAGTCCTGGCAACATCCTCTGCACCCTTTACAATAAATGAAAAAAACTCTCCAGCTCCTTACTTTTCTTCACAATGGATGAACTAAAATCTCCCTGCTTGAATGCTCAGCTGCACTGGCCCTCACAGTGAGCGGACTGGAGCCTTTCTCGGCCTGTAGTGCTCAGGGACCGATGCTGTTAATTGTGTCTCTCTCAGGACCGAGCCATTGCGCATTCCCTGTTCTGCGGTGCTTGTAAATGCACTATTCCTTCACCGGCACTGGGTCAAAATCTTGGAACTCCCTCCCTAACAGCACTGTGGGAGCACCTTCACCACACGGGACTGCAGCTGTTCAAGAAGGCGGCTCACCACCACCTTCTCACAGGCGACTAAGTGATGGGCAATAAATGCCAGCCTTGCTAGTGACGCCCACATCCCCACGAATGAATCTTTAAAAAAACTCTTCTGAACCCTGTAGAGATCAGAGTTCTTACCTTATCATCATCATCATAGGCGGTCCCTCGTATCGAGGATGACTTGCTTCCACGCCAAAAAGGGATGAGTTCACAGGTGTTTCAATGAAGGATCTAATATTCCGGATCCCGAACTACATCTTGAAGGGTGGAAGATGCCTGTGCGTGGATTTTTTTAACGTGGGGTGGCCGTTGCACACCAGCCACCACACGGGCTTGACAGAGCTAGGCCTTGGTCCAGTGGCAAGGGTTAACCAGGACGAATGGAGACCAGCTCTGCTGCACGGGCCTGGTGCGCACACATATCGCAGTGTGGGCTGGCCCGTGCTGCCCCTGGGCTCTTGCCTCTCCAGGGCCCGATCATGTCTCTCCACACACGAGAGAGCAAAGAATAGAAGGATATGCTGATGGGGTGAGGTGAGGTCGGGTGAAAGGAGGCTCGTGTGGAGCATAAACACCGCCACGGACCAATTGGGCCGAATGGCATAGATGACATTTTCAGTCTGATACATCCAGACAAGGAACTGAGTGAAATGCAGGAGAAATGGATCTTAAAATTAATTTTTTTTCTTACCTTATGCAAACTGGTTAAAGCCCATCTATCGATTCCTGGAGTTTCCGCTAAATAAAGCCAGTTCACGGCTGCAGTGAGTGAGTTCCTGTGAAGCCAGACCAGTAAATTGCAAATTCTTATCTGTCCTTTTATTAAGATTTATTCGCTGTACTCAGGACCACGTCACAAGCCACCAATCGGGAGCGTGAAGCCTTTAGATAAGATTGCGGACTAGAATGCTGCGTGGGGTCCCGGGGCCAAGTGGTGCCAGGCAGGGAAGGGGAGGAGAAGGAGGGGCATTGAGTTACACATGGATCCACGAACAAGGTCTGAAAGTAAATGTTTACTCCCAGTGTTGTTAACAACTTCAGCACTTGGAAAGCAATCAGTCAGCGAGATAGAAGCTCTGTTGGCAGCTGTCAAATATTCAGACCCCCAGTTAGAAGTAAATATTTGGACTTTTTGAAAGTAAAAAGGGTTGAGTTATGGAGTTGACTCGGCTGAGCAATCGGAACGTACGACAGCTATCTCATTACTCAACCGAGTCGTGGTTACAGCTCTCCGTGAAAGATGAAGACGACAAAACGGTACTGGATTTCAGTATTTAAATGGAAAGTGTACTCCTAGAAACATAGAAAATAGGTGCAGGAGTAAGCCATTCGGCCCTTCGAGGCTGCACCACCATTCAATATGATCATGGCTGATCATGCAACTTTAGTACCCCATTCCTGCTTTCTCTCCATACCCCCTGATCCCTTCAGCCGTAAGGGCCACATCTAACTCCCTTTTGAATATATCTAACGAACTGGCCTCAACAACTTTCTGTGGTAGAGAATTCCACAGGATCACAATTCTCTGAGTACTCCTCTGAGTCATCGCATCACCGCACAGGTTATTTAGAGCGATACCTGTACATTTATTGCGCTGTACACACACACACACACACACACACACACACACACACACACAACCCTCACCAGCAAAAAGTGCGAGGAGCTCATGGACTTTTTTTGTCGTGTTGCCGAAACTCTCATCCGTGCTTTTGTTACATCGAGGCTTGATTATTCCAACGCTCTCCTGGCCGACTTCCCACCTTGCACCCGACATAAACTTGTGCTAATCCGAAATTTTGCTACCCGTATCTTAACTCGCGATTCTAATGCTCTCCTGGCTGGCCACCATCCTCTGCATTCTGTGAACATCAGCTCTGCCGCTCATATTTAAAAAAAATTCATTCATAGAATGTGGGCATCGCCAGCAAGGCCAGCATTTATTGCCTATCCCGAATTGCCCTTCAGAAAATGGTGGTGTGCCGCCTCTTGAACAGCAGTTAAGAGTCAACCATATTGCTGTGGGTCTGGAGTCACAAATAGGCCAGACCGGGTAAGGACGGCAGATTTCCTTCCCTATGGACATTCGTGAACCGGATGGGTTTTTGCGACAATCCGTTAGTTTCATGGTCACTGTTATGTATGTAACCCTAGGTAACCTGTATCATACCGCCACCAGAGGGCCTACCTGTTGGAGTCCCAAGGGAACCCAGCATATAAGCAGGCCTCCCATGCTGTACCAGCACTCTGGAGTTTAAATAAAGGAGCTAAGGTCACATTTACTCACTGTCTAGAGTACTCAGTTGCATTACTTTATTATGAGCGTAACTGTCACCATTACTGACACATGCTTTTTATTCTAGATTTATTTAATTATTTGAGTTTAAATTCTGCTGTGGTGGGACTTGAACTCATGTTCCGGCATCATTAGTCCAGTAACATAACCACTATGCTACCATACCCCGTATCCAAGTCCCATTCACCCATCACCCCTCTCCATCCTACATTATGTTCCAGTCCTCTAACGACTCCAATTTAAAATTCTCCTCCTCTTTCAAGTTCCTCCGTGGCCTTGACTCTCCCTTTCTCTGTAACCTCCTCCAGCCCTACAACCCCTGAGTCTGTCTTCCGCTGACTCTGGCCTTTGGTTCCACCATTGGCGGCCATGCCTTCAGCTGCCGCTAAGGCTCCATGCTCTGGAATCCACTCCCTAAACCTCTCTGCCTCTCCATGTCCCTCTCCTCATTTAAGACTGTCATGTATCTAGACATGTTACTGCCTGTACTATTACATATGCTGTGCCACCAGAGGGCACTACTATGGGAAACTTGTACACTAGCTGTATGGTCACTAAGGTGTGCCACCAGAGGGCACTGCAGTGGGAGACTTGTAGGTTACCTGTACAGATAGGCCAGGCCTAATATAAAAGGCAGGCCACCATGTGTGATTCTCACTCTGGAGTTATATTAAACGGACTAAGGTCACTACAGTTCAAGTACAATACATTGCCTTGAGGAGTCATCATCAGAGCATCTAAAGACATATCAGAGCACAGGGCCTACTGCAACAGGATGTCCACCAGAGCCTTTATCCCACGCCCCCCCTCCCCCATCACCAAGCAACTTCTCTTCCTCCTTCCCAATTTGCTAATCAAGGGACCGACACACACAGGATGGTTCCCCGAAGTTGGGTGGTTCCCCGAGCAGACTGTCGAACTCGTTTGGCAGAACGTCTCATCGCCAGAGCTTTCACACAAGCACCAAGATGTAGCTTGGTTGGCGATGGGGAGAGCCCTACCCGTCAGAGCGTTCATGCACAGCCGGCATCTCAGCAGCATGGCACGGTGCCCCCGAATCGGCTGCAGGGCGGACAAGACTGTCACCCACCTCCTTCAAGATTGCGCCTTTGCAAGGCAGGTCTGGAAAGAGATGCAGTGGTTGCTGTCGAGGTTCATCCCGAGCAGCTCCGTAACACAGGACTCTGTGCTCTACGGGCTGTTCCCAGGGACACACACCGAGACAGACATCACCTGCTGCTGGAGGGCCATCAACTCGGTGAAAGACGCACTTTGGTCTTGCCGAAGCTTGCTGGTTTTCCAGAGCAAGGAGATGTCCACGTCTGTGTGTTGCAGACTGGCGCAATCCAAGATCCAGGAATACGTGCTGAGGGACGCACTGAAAATTGGTGCAGCCGCCGCAAAGGCACGGTGGGGAAGGGCCACAGTTTAAAGCCCTTCCGCCACGGTAAACCCAGGGGCTGGTATCAGTGTAAAACTCCCCTCGGGCTGCAATGGTAAACCTTTTGTATACATAGAGCACCATGATCTACAAACACCTATGTAGTGCCATGTATAATGCAAGTTCTGTTGCGTAATGCATGTTGGAAAGAAATGTAACTGTACCCTCACTGTGTACCGTATGGTGACACATGTAATGTAACTTGATGAACGTACCACAATGTATCCTGGATTGTATGAATCGTACCTTAAAATGTAAAGTAAAGAAATGTATTAAACGGAACTGCAGTCAGCATCCAAATGTAATGTATGGAATTGCTGACCGCATCCAAATGTACTGAACCGCTTTTGAATGTATTGTGCAAATTTTTATATGAATAAAGTTTATTTTGAAATAAGAAAAAACATTGCCTCAAGGAGTCATTATCAGGGCATCTAAAGACAACAAAGACCATCCTTAAAACACCTCTTTGACCAAGGTTTTTTTACCTCTTATCTCCTTCATTTTTGCGATGGCCATCTTCTAATTAAGTCCCTGCAAAGTACCCTGGGATGTTCTTCTCCATTAAAGGTGCTAAATAACAACATCAACTTGCATCTTTAGGGAAACGTTCCAAGGCACTTCATAGGAACGTAAATTGACAACGAGCCAAAGGAGATATTGAACAGCTGACTAAAAGCTTGGTCAAAGAGGTAGGTTTTAAAGAGGGTCATAAAGGAGGAGAGAGAGTTAGAGAGACAGAGAGGTTTAGGGAAGGAATTCCAACGCTTAAGGTCCAGGAGCTGAAGGCAGAGAAATGGAGAAATGCAGAGTTTTCAGAGAGTTGTAGGGCTGAAGGAAGTTACAGAGATACAGCGCCTGCGACAGTGCAGCGCTCCCTCAGTACTGCCCCTCCGTCAGTGCAGCGCTCCCTCAGTACTGCCTCTCCATTAGTGCAGCGCTCCCTCAGTAGTGCCCCTCCGACAGTGCAGCACTCCCTCAGTACTGTCCCTCCGACAGTGCAGCGCTCCCTCAGTACTGCACTGGGAGTGTCAGCGTAGATTTTTGTGCTCAAGTCCCTGGAGTGGGACTTGAACCCACAACCTTCTGACACAGAGGCGAGAGAGCTACCCACAGTGGACTCAATAGTAAATACAAAGCAGTTACTTTAGGCTAATGTGCTTCCCTTCTCAGCCACTGAAAGGCACTATTTGAAGGGGCTGCTCCTCGATTATTGGTTGCACTTTAGTCCCACGCTCCTGATCTTTGGTCACCTGATGCGGGTGGGGAGAGCGGGCAGGTCGGAGGGCCTCCTCGTGGGACCGCTCCTGGGCATGGCCAAGGTGGCCATCAACCGGTCCAGGCAGCGGGAGGTCAAGGAGGTCGTTCGGTCTGACTGCCTGCCTCTCTTCCACAGCTACGTTGGCGCCAGGATATCCCTGAAGATGGAGCACACGGTATCCACCGGCAACAGTCGAGGCCTTCCACAACCGGTGGGCACTGGAGGGACTGGAGTGCATCATCACCCCCGGCAACCAAATTTGAATTTGATTTGTTACGGTTCCTTTAACGTTTTTGTTTATTTAGAGTCTTTATTTGCGACGGCCCTTTAAGAAAGGGGCACCTGCTTAACCTTAAATCGGTAATCGCCGGCATTAAAAGAGTCAACCACTGAAAGGGAATCCCTGGTTAGGGCCATCTAGACGAGCTGGTGCTTGGCTTCCGCTCAGTGAGCTACCACAGCCACAAGAGGGCATTCTTTACACATTGCCACTGCCCTGTTCATTAATCTCTCGCTTCCTCTCAAGTATTTTTCTCTGTTGATCTATAATCTTCGGATCACGTGCTTTTTTGCGGTTGAGATGGTTCGCACAGGCCACTGCCATTGCCGTTGTCCCACCAGTTGCTGGGAACCGCCTGCCAGTGGCTGATAATGACCTCCACCCTAGCAACCATCCTTCCCACAGTGGACCGAGCGTGCTTCCCTCTCTTACAGGCTTTGACAAGGTAAATGCAGGGAGGATGTTTCCCCTGGCTGGGGTGTCTAGAACTAGTGAGGAGGTCACAGACTCAGAATAAGGGGTCGGCCATTTAGGACTGAGATGAGGAGAAACTTCTTCACTCAGAGGTTGGTGAATCTTTGGAATTCTCTACCCCAGAGGGCTGCGGAGGCTCAGTCATGAGTAAATTCAAGACAGAGATCGATAGATTTTTGGATAATAAGGGAATCAAGGGATGTGGGGATAGTGCAGGGAAGTGGAGTTGAGGTAGCAGATCAGCCATGATCTCATTGAATGGTAGAGCAGGCTCGAGGGGCCAAATGGCCCACTCCTGCCCCTATTTCTTATGTTCTCTCCCCATTTAACCAGTTTGCCAACTGCTTTGCTGCAAAGTTTATTTAAAGGAGGGTCTGAGATACAAACAATTTATGCTGAAGACACAAACCACTTCTCCGGTGTATGTCGCAGCACAAGAAGAGTCTAAGAATCTACTCTACGCACCAACTGTTGCAGCCTGTCCCACAGCATGTTGTTACTGGCTTCTGAAGATCCAGTTAAACCACAATTAAACACACAACCCGAAACCAGTCCATTTCTTCAGGCTCATCTTCTTCTGCAGTTTGACTACATCCAACAGCATCCCAACAGTCAACACAGAGTGTCTGCACACTCTGACATGGGTTCAGCCAACAGCACGAAAACATTACTGTATGTGGGAGCTTGCTGTGTGCAAATTAGCTGCCTCGTTTCCCACATTACAACAGTGACTACACTTCAAAAAGTACTTCATTGGTTGTAAAGCGCTTTGGAGCGTCCTGAGGTTATGAAAGGCGCTATATAAATGCAAGTTATTTCTTTCAATGTCTACCAGAGAACAGCTGGGCTGGAACATCTGGGGAGGGGGAAAAGATTACACAAGCTTAGCACTCATACTTTAAAATAGTGTCGAATACAGTTCTGTAACACACTTCAGACCATGTTATTCTGTGTCTAATACATTCCAGTATGTGTGTTATCATAGAATCATAGAAGTTTACAGCATGGAAGGAGGCCATTTCGGCCCATCGTGTCCATGCTGGCCAACAAGAGGCTATCCAGCCTAATCCCACTTTCCAGCTCTAAGTCCGTAACCCTGCAGGTTACGGCACTTCAAGTGCACATCCAAGTACTTTTTAAATGCTATCCTGTGTGTTAAAGTTAAAAGAACAAACTTGCATTTATATAGCACCTGACAAGATGATGACAGGTTTAGATAAGGTAGACAAAGGAAAACTGTTCCCATTATTTGATGGTACAAGGACTAGGGGACACAGATTTAAGGTTTTGGGCGAGAGATACAGAGGGGTTGTGAGGAAGAACATTTTCACACAGCGACTGGTAATGACCCGGAACTCGCTACCTATGAGGGTGGTGGAAGCAGAGACAATCAATAATGTCAAAAGGATAGGCACTTGAGGGAAATAAACTTGCAGGGCTACGGGGATAGAGCGGGGGAATGGGACTGACTGGATTGTACTACAGAGAGCCGGCATGAACTTGATGGGCTGAAGGACCCCCTTCTGGGCCGTAATGACTCCAAGACCTTTCACGACCACCAGACATCCCAAAGCGCTTTACAGCCAATGAAGTACTTTTGAAGTGTAGTCACTGTTGTAACATAGGAAACGCGGCAGCCAATTTGCGCACCGCAAACTCCCACAACCAGCAACATGATAATGATCAGATAATCTGTTTTAGTGATGTTGATTGAGGGATAAATTATTGGCCAGGACAACAGGGATAACTCCCCTGCTCTTCTTCGAAATAGGAGCCATGAGAAAGCAGAAGGGGACTCGGTTTAACTTCTCATCTGGAAGACGGCACCTCCGACAGTGCAGCACTCCCTCAGCACTGCACTGGGAGTGCCAGCCTGGATTTATGTGCTCAATTCTCTGGAGCGGGACTTGAACCCACAACCTTCTGACTCAGAGGAGAGTCATGCCCACTGAGTCACTGGCTGGCACTATTATTGATTATTTAGATGATTTGACAGAAAGCTCCCAAGAAACTTGTTTTCCATAAGTCTTGGGCTTGAGGATCAATTCATACTGACTCCTCCTGAAAAACAACTGTGTACATCTATCGACCTATCTATAAAAAACACCAAATTATTGTCACAGCACACTGGTGAGGAACTTGCCGAGTCTGAACCCGAGTCACCCGAACTGCCGGAAGATCTCCGAACCCGAGCGCTCGGCTGCCGGAATTTGCCGAGTCTGAACTCGAACCACCCGAACTGCCGGAGACACGCCCGGCCCGAAGTCCCTCCTGCCCGACGCATTACCGAGTATTTCCGGAGATTGCCGAGGGGCTGGAGCCGCCGTTCGGAGCTCGGGTTCCCTGTCGGAGATGCGATGGCCACGACAAGTGAGCGCCGCGCTTTCGCTCAGAAAATCAACCGGTGAGTTCGCTCGGCGGCAACTTGTTTGGGGTCGGAGTCCGTCGGCGGGGGCGGGGGTAAGAGAGTTGTGGAAAAAGAGGCGCCAAAACACGGGAGCTTTTAAAGTCAGTCAGAAATTCCCGTAATTTTTTTTACCTCAGGAAAACAATGGGAAAAGCGGCGGGGGCCGGGCCTGACCTGGGCGGGTCGGGGGCCGGGCTCAGGTGTGAATCGGCTCCTTTACCTCAGGCTTCGGGTGACTGCAGCCCCGATCCCGGGAACAGTTCCTCCCTCCCCTCACGGACGAACCGTCCATCTCACTCGTTGTGTTTATATTGGGGTGGGGAGAGAGGGAGGGTGTGTATGTGCCCCCCTCTCCCCACGATAATGAAAATCAGGCCCGTTTAACGTTTTTTGCGCCCCGAGTGCAGGTGCCATTTGAGGAGAGGAGGAAATATTTTTTGGAATTAAAAACTTGGCAGCAAAAGTGTGTGTAAGTGGTACCCTGTGAGGGAGAAACTGGCCATCACTGGGTCCCCAGGCACATCAATAGCTTCTGTGCCGGATTAAATCATGATTTGAGGCTCAGTTTATTGTGACACTAGTCCCCCTCTCCAATTCTCTCCCAATGACCCCAAATTCTCTCCCAATGAACCCAAATTCTCTCCCAATGACCCCAAATTCTCTCCCAATGACCCCAAATTCTCTCCCAATGACCCCAAATTCTCTCCCAATGACTCCCAATTCTCCCTCCAATTCTCTCCTTTCCTTTTCCCAACTCTTCCCCTCCTTTCCTTTTCCCAACTTTTTCCCCTCTTTTCCTTTTCCCAACTTCTTCCCCTCCTTTCCTTTTCCCAACTTCTTCCCCTCCTTTCCCTTTTCCCCCAATTCTCCCCCTCTCATTTTTTCCCAATTGTTCCCTTGCTCATCTTTTTCTCAATTGTTCACTCCCCGCTCCTTGAGCTGGTACCTCAGCACCTTGTGATATCCTTGTTGGAAGTTTCCATTTTCATTTTGTGAGTCTAGTGCCAGAGGGCCATTCAATGGTTAGCAGCATCATAGCCCAGACCAATTCTGTCTTCTCACCCACATATGGATATTGCACTTTCTATCTCGAGTCAGTGGTTACCTATCATGAACTGGGATCTTGGTTGTCTTAATCCCTCCCTTGCCCCGGGTGACAATTGTTATCCTTCCAGGCCACGATTAGAGAATTCAAGATACGCCCATGGACATTTGTAGTTCCTGTGGTTTATAGTGACACTGGGCAGTGCACTTACACACTGAGCCATGAGGTGAACTAGTTAGTGATCTTTATTTGACACGTGGAAGAAACAAAAGAACCTGGCTTGATACACATGAGCTATTTACAATAGACAGAAATGGTTGAGTTTTTTTTGAGGTTGCTCTGTTACAACGGTTGTTGTGCAGGCGACAATATTTTATTTATTTTGGTTGCAGCGAGAGAAAGATAATGAGATTAAACGATTAAACTGATTGTAGATTATGCGCCGAAATACTATGATTTGTTTAGAGGTTTATTTCCTTTTAAGTTTTCTTGCTGCTTATCAGCTGTGTTTTTTTGTTGAAATGAATAAACCAGCTTCAGAGCTTTTGGTATGACAGTATTAACGAGTATTTACAGCACAGAAACAGGCCTTTCGAGTGCTGAATTTCTCTGATGAAAACAGAGAGAGACGAATATATAGCAGAAGGTGATTACAAAGTATTAAATCCAGTTGGGTTCAGGCAACATCATATAACATGCGCGAACCCCTGCTGTTTCATAATCGTCACTCGAGGTTAAGTTACAGGCTGGAAGTTGCTGCCTGGTATCGATTGCTATTAATACACTGAGTTTCTGTGAGGCACTTTATTCTGGTCTGTCCTTCATCTGGTTAGTGCTCAGACAAAAGGAGTAAGCAGCTGTTCTGTTTCAGGTGTAGGACACCGCCAGCCCTACATCCCTCCATGATCTTGGCATTCCTCCAATTCTGGCCTCTTGGCCCCCGATTTTCATCGCTCCACCATTGATGGTCGTGCCTTTAGCTGCCTCGGCCCTAAGCTCCCTTCCTAAACCTCTCTACCTCTCTCTCCTCCTTTAATACTCCTGAAAGCCTTTGATTAAGCTTTTGGTCACCTGTTCTAATAACTTATATGGGTTTGTGTCAAATTTTGTTTGATAAGCGCCTTGGGACATTTTACTATGTTAAAGGCGCTATATAAATACAAGTTGTTGGGTGTTGATGCACATATGTTACCGCAAACATTTTATCTGTTTAGCTGCTCTCAAAAAATATTCTATTGTGATGCAATATATTTAGCTACACCCTTTTTTCTTGTCTCTTTTGCAAGAATTCACGTGCATCTTTCATGCCAATTACAGTATTACTGAGAAATTATATGTTTATGCAATGCTTTAGAACATAAGAATATAAGAAATAGGAGTAGGCCATTTGGCCCCTCGAGTCTACATAAGAATATAAGAAATAGGAGTAGGCCATTTGGCCCCTCGAGTCTGTTCCGCCATTCAGTAAGACCATGGCTGATCTGGTCTTGGCTTCAACTCCACGTCACTGCCCGCTCCCCATAACCCTTGACTTCCTTATTCAAAAATCTGTATAATGCAATAATATTATAGTCCCCGATAATTCAAACAAATGCATAAGAACATAAATAGGAGCACGAGTCAGCTGTTTGGCCCTTCGAGCCTGCTCAGCTATTCAATAAGATCCTGGCTTATCTGATCTTGGCCTCAACTCCCATCCGCCCATCCCCATATCCCTTGATTTCCCTTAATATCCAAAAGTCTTATCGATCTCTGTCTTGAATATACTCAACGATTCAGCATTCTCAGCCCTCTGGGGTAGAGCATTCCAAAGATTCACAACCTTCATGATGCCCTAGGAAGCATTATTACATGGCTGCAATATCAGAATCCCCAAATTAAATTGTTGAGATAGAGGATCAGCCATAATCTTATTGAATGGCGGTGCAGACTCGAAGGGCCAAATGGCCTACTACTGCTCCTATATTCTATGTTTCTAAATCGTAATAACTCCCCCAATTAGCATTTTCTGTTGTTTAATATTCTATTTACTAAACGTAGCGGGGAGTCTGTGTTGAGTTAGCTGATCTTAATGGGGCCAGTGGGACAGGATGATGAAGTTGGCCTCAATGCTCCTGGATTAACAAGGGACAATCTGTCCTGATCAGAACCCAACAACACTCGCTGGGAATGTGAGGACAGAATTTGACGGTGATGCCCTCTGGTCAAATAGACTACTGACGTTACCTGGGCTCAAACACAAACTTTGCATGAGGTTCTGGAAGGATCCTGTGAAACCATACCCCAGAAAGGAATCGGTCGGTAGTCTTTGGGAGAGTGGAGAGAATAGAGAAATCATTGAAAAAGGGGGGTAGGAAAAAAAGTTGCTAAATGATTCAGTTTTATGGATCTTGAGATGCTATCGCTCCTGATCCTTCTCGACCTTTCTGCAGCCTGTTGACACGGTTGACTATGCAGCCTCCTCAAATGCCACTCCTCCGTTGTCCAGCAGAGTGGGAACTCCCTCAGCTGGTTCCACTCTTGCCTCGCCATTCGCAGCCAGAGAATCTCCTCCAATAGCTTCTCTTCCTACCTCCGCACTGTTACCTCTGGAGTCCCCAGGGATCTATCCATGGCCCCCTCCTATTTTGCATCTACGTGCTGCACCTCGGTGACACCATCCGAAGACATGATGGTTCGACATGCTGATGACACCCAGCTCTACCTCACCACCATCGCTCTTAACCCCTTCGCTGCTTCTACATTGTCAGCTTGCGGGTCCAACATCCAGACCTGGATGCACCACCATTTCCTTCAATTGGACATTGGGCAGACCAAAGCCATTGCCCACGCCCCCTTTCCTTTGATACCACCACCACTGTCTCTGGCTGAATCAGACTGCTCGTAAGCTCAGCGCCCTATTTGACCCTGAAATTAACTTCCTACCCCATATCCACTCTCATTTGGGAGTCTTGTGTCAGGCATGCGAACAATGTGGCCTGCCCAACGGAGCTGGTTGAGTGTGGTCAGTACTTCGATGCTGGGGATGTTGGCCTGATCGAGGACACTAACGTTGGTGCGTCTGTCCTCCCAGGAGATTTGCATGACCTCACCCCTCGCTATCTCTGTAACTTCTTCCAGCTATACGTCACTCCGAGAACTCTTTTACTCCAACTGTGGCCTCTTGCGAATCCCTCACTCCTCCTGCCCCTCCATTGGCGGCCGTGCCTTCAGCCGTCTAGGCCTCAAGCTCTGGAATTCCTCCCTAAAATTCTCCGCTTCCCTCTTCTCATTTAAGATCTTCCTTTCAAAAACTACCTCTGGCCAAGTTCTGAGTCGCCCATCCGAATGTCTTCTTCTTTGTCTCGGTGTCAATTTTTGTTTGATTACTATGAAACGCCTTGGGACATTTTCCTACTTTAAAGGACCTATGTAAACACAAGTAGTTATTGTTGATTTCATGAGATATGTGACAATATGCTCTCTGTTTTCAGTGTAATTTTAGAACTATATTTAACAGTTATGAACAGCACTTCTCATTTTATTGAAACTATCCTCTTATGGATTGTGGAGGGGGAAGCATAAAGTTGTAATATAATCACTGACCTATGTAAACCTCTTCTTTGTGGATGACGATGTAATCTGAAGCTCTGGGTAAAAGACAGTATATTTTTGCCCCCAGTCATCCATCCGTAGGGCTTGATGCTGCTGTATGAAACAGGGACCTGCTTTCTGTTCCTTAGATGAGAACTGTTGTATTCTCAATAGTGTGAGGCTCAATAACAGCACATTCTGCAGCTCAGTTTGTGACTTTGTGAATACACTTTTGCTTTCAGTGTGGGGGACTGCAATAATGTGCTTTTCCCAGCTCACAGTGAAGGACAGACAAGAGTGTAAACCTTCCACATTGGTTGCTTTTTATAGAACTTTGGCTTAAAATTCTGCCGAAGAGATTTTCTAAAAAGGGATTGAATAAAGGTACTCCTTTGTGGGATAGTGTGTCTATCCCATTTGTCTCCCTTCTGGGGTGGAAGCTTTTGTTACTTAACCAGGACCAGCAGAAAGATAGACTTGCTGTTGTGTTCATTGTCCCCAATGAACAGATCTACCTTAATGAGAGAGAATTAGTTAGCAATCTGGTCGTGTGGGGCCCCTTGGGGAAGAGTGACCATAATATGGTAGAATTCTTCATTAAGATGGAGAGTGACACGGTTAATTCAGAGACTAGGGTCCTGAACTTAAAGAAAGGAAACTTCGATGGTATGAGACGTGAATTGGCTAGGATAGACTGGAGAATGATACTTGAAGGGTTGACGGTGGATAGGCACTGGCAGACATTTAAATATCACATGGATGAACTACAACAATTGTACATCCCTGTCTGACGTAAGAATAAAAAAGGGAAGGTGGCTCAACCGTGGCTAACAAGGGAAATTAGGGAAAGTGTTAAATCCAAGGAAGAGGCATATAAATTGGCCAGAAAAAGCAGCAAAAGCAGAATTTAGCAGAGGAGGACTAAGGGTTTAATTAGGAGGGGGAAAACAGAGTATGAGAGTAAGCTTGCAGGGAACATAAAAACTGACTGCAAAAGCTTCTATAGATATGTGAAGAGAAAAAGATTAGTGAAGACTAATGTAAGTCCCTTGCAGTCAGAATCATGTGAATTCATAATGGGGACCAAAGAAATGGCAGACCAATTGAACAAATACTTTGGTTCTGTCTTCACTAAGGAAGACACGAATAACCTCCTGAAAATACTAGGGGACCGAGGGTCTAGCGAGAAGAGGGAACTAAGGGAAATCCTTATTAGTCAGGAAATGGTGTTAGGGAAATTGAAGGGACTGAAGGCCGATAAATCCGTAGGGCCTGATAGTCTACATCCCAGAGTACTTAAGGAAGTGGCCCTAGAAATAGTAGATGCATTGATGGTCATTTTCCAACATTCCATGGACTATGGATTGGAGGGTAGCTAACGTAACCCTACTTTTTAAAAAAGGAAGGAGAGAGAAAACAGAGAATTATAGACCAGTTAGCCTGACATCGGTGATGGGGAAAATGCTGGAATCAATTATTGAAGATGTAATAGCAGCACATGTGGAAAGCAGTGACAGGATCGGTCCAAGTCTGCATGAATTTATGAAAGGGAAATCATGCTTGACAAATCTTCTCGAGTTTTTTTGAGGATGTAACTAGTAGAGTGGATAAGAGAGAACCAGTTGATGTGGTGTATTTGGACTTTTAAAAGGTTTTTGACAAGGTCCCACACAGGAGATTAGTGTGCAAAATTAAGGCACATGGTATTGGGGGTAATGTATTGACGTAGATAGAGAATTGGTTGGCAGACAGGAAGCAAAGGGCCCAAGTTTCGAGCCACGCCTAGAACGGCGCAGTCCCGACCTGGACGCCCGTTTTTCGCGCCACAAAGTGCGCCTAAAAAAACCCTCCAGATTCTCCAGCTCCCTGCAGGTCATTTGCAGTTCGGCGCAGCGCAACAGGAGCAGTAGGGGACGGAGCCAGGTCCCTGCGCTGAAAACAGTGCCGGGACCTCTGCACATGCGCGCTACAGTGGGCACGCATGTGCAGTAGCTCCAGGCGCCCAAAACTGTGTGGGAGGGGCCAAAGCACGCAGCCCCTAGCCCTGGCCGAATGGGCTCACTGGGGCTGCGTGCAGAAGGCTGCCTCCCACGCCCGGCGCCTGCTTCCGCCCGACCCGACCCGACTCGACTCCCGCTTCCCCCTCCCCCTTTCTCCCCAGCCCTCCCCCATTTCTCCCCCATCCCTCCCCCATTTCTCCCCCATCCCTCCCCCTTTTCTCCCCCATCCCTCCCCCAGTTCTCCCCCAGTGGCTCCCCCAGCCCGCCCCCAGCCCTCCCCCCCCCCATCCCTCCCCCCATCCCTCCCCCATTTCTCCCCCTCCCCCCCACGCCTCCCCCTTCCTCCCCCATCCCTCCCCCTTCCTCCCCCTTCCTCCCCCATCCCTCCCCCTTCCTCCCCCTTCCTCCCCCATCCCTCCCCCTTCCTCCCCCATCCCTCCCCCTTCCTCCCCCATCCCTCCCCCTTCCCTCCCCCATCCCTCCCCCTTCCTCCCCCATCCCTCCCCTTCCTCCCCCTTCCTCCCCCTTCCTCCCCCTTCCTCCCCCTTCCTCCCCCTTCCTCCCCCTTCCTCCCCATCCCTCCCCATCCCTCCCCCATTTCTCCCCCCGCCCCTCCCCCTTCTCCCCCCGCCCCTCCCCCACCCCTCCCCCTTCTCCCCCACCCCTCCCCCTTCTCCCCCACCCCTCCCCCTTCTCCCCCCCCCCCCTTCTCCCCCACCCCTCCCCCTTCTCCCTCCCCCGCCCCCTTCTCCCCCCCCTTCTCCCCCGCCCCCTTCTCCCCCCCGCCCCCTTCTCCCCCCACCCCCTTCTCCCCCACCCCGCCCCCTTCTCCCCCACCCCGCCCCCTTCTCCCCCACCCCGCCCCCTTCTCCCCACCCCGCCCCCTTCTCCCCCCCGCCCCTCCTCCCACCCCGCCCCCTTCTCCCCCACCCCCGCCCCTTCTCCCCCACCCGCCCCCTTCTCCCCCACCCCGCCCCCTTCTCCCCCACCCCGCCCCCTTCTCCCCCACCCCGCCCCCTTCTCCCCCCACCCCGCCCCCTTCTCCCCCACCCCGCCCCCTTCTCCCCCCCCACCCCGCCCCCTCTCCCCCACCCCGCCCCCTTCTTCCCCCACCCCGCCCCCTTCTCCCCCACCCCCGCCCCCTTCCTCCCCCACGCCCCGCCCCCTTCCTCCCCC